>NW_009914187.1:77619-85013 GCF_000696875.1 Nestor notabilis
GCAGTGTCTTCATACAATTCTTACACCAGTAGGTGAATGGTTTGCACCATGCGCCACAAAACACACTGCAGGTAAGAGAGAGTGTTTTCTTTCTCAGGGTTGTCTAAACCAGTGTTATGTTAAAAACTTTTTATCTCCCTTGCTCCCTCTTCCTTCTTTCTTACCACTACAGGTGTTGCTGGCTTAAGACTCAGATATCGTAAATGCGGCTGTTTTGGTATAAGTAATAAAAACCATTATTATTATTAAAGGTATCTCAACTGGAAAACAAAACAGAACATCCCTCATCTCTCTAGAGCCTTCAAAAAGGCCAACTCAGCTTTTTAAGATAGATAGACAACAATAAAGTTAATCTCATTGTGCTGCTTTATTCACTTAATTGTCTCAATGGAACAGGCACCAACGCTAGCCCAAGGGAGGAGAGGCAGGATCAACATCAACAAATAGGTTCAGCTGAGCATGGAGCTGCCACCTATGAACCTACCTCATGTCCACTTCTAAAACAACTTGCTGGGCAGGAAGAAAGGTGGCACAGAGGTTAACAAAGTTAAAAGTGCTTTGTAGCAGTCATGCTCGCCACACAACCAGACCACGACAGGCTGTCGGTAATCTTTTTCTAAGTCTCTTTTTGCCACAATGCCCAGATTACCGAAGGTGAGATTTAGTTAATACAGGTACAGCAGAAAACATAGCTATTTGCCACTTCCAGATCCTTTTCATTAATAACAATAAGAAATATCCTTGGATTAAAAACATCTACTGGGTAGAAATAGGGACTTGAAATCAAAGAAGTCCCTCTTCCTGCATTGGAGCAACAACATGCTACTGTGCAGCAAGAAATAAAACAACATCAAATCAAAAGGGTATTTTGCACCCATTCAGACAAACTCTTGGAGGGCTGCACAGAGAGAACATCTGTGGACTGACTTTATTCCCAGCTTTTAAGCTTGATTACTAGCAGATCTTAAAATAGCTACTGGATGTTAAGCTGTAAATAAAATGTGCAGTCTAACAAAAGATGCAACCCTGACATTTGTGCTCATTCTGTAATCACGGCTTATTATTCCAGACTATTTTTTCTCAGTGGTTTCTATTCATTTGAAATCATTCTGTACAGGAACAAGCCTCTCACTAGAGTGTTCTATAACAAGTTACTGGTATTAAATTATTCATTGTATTTTAGTCTGAATAAGGACACAGGTGATGCACACATGCAACTCAGGACCATATAAATTTTACAGAGTAATTATATTTAATATGCATTTAAGTAGGGCTAAGTAGAGGGTGGTATTTGTATGCAAAAATATAGCATTTTTAAATAATAAGTGTTCTAGCAGTAGCACCCCAGACAGGAAGTGAACAATGCTGTGTAGGACACACTCTAAACATGACAACAGTCCTTGCCTCAATCTCAAGCAGATCGTAGTCTTTTAATCTCTCCCAATACTTGTCTTCATTTCCAAATGCATGCAGGTATCTTCTGGAAAATTAAGGACTTAAAATACGTTTTCATTAATCCACAAACAGGAAACATTAAATGTTCCCTTATAAAAGAGGTATAAATATACGTGGGTTTATGCAGTCCAAAGCAAGCAGAGTAAACCCATGAATCAAAACTGGCTAAAAAGTATGATCTGAAAGTCCAGAAAATTAATTACGCTGAATGAGAAACTTTTTTTTTTTTTTTTTTTTTTCGTAATTATGCATCAATATAAGGTGAAGGAAACAATGGAGTTCTGGTCAGCAGCAATGCAAAATTTGCTGGACAGTTCATTGCTGGACAGTTCCTTCAGTCCTGATACTTAGAAGTTTACTGAGAATAGCAGGTACAGAAAATGTGTAAGACTCTAGGCAGAGACATAAAAGACAGGCTGCTACAGTCAGCACTGGATTAGATTAAAAGCTTTTACTGCCAAAAGCTTGTTGTCATTATCTTTTAGTATTACCTGTCAGCTCCCAGACGTCAAAGGGCATTTCAGATGGAGAACCCTCATTTAACTTCTCAAGATATAATTTGCAAAAGGTTGTTTCCTCAGTTTACTGCAGTTTGATGGGGCCTTTCTATTTTTGCCAGCCATAAATATTAAAGAGCTACTTTCTTGCTTTAATTTAGACTTCTTGAAAGGTGCGAAAGCATCACTGACTTCTGGCACATGGGGACAGTTAAGTTTGCACCTACAGCCTGATAGGTAAAAATCTTCAACTTCTTCAAAGAGTGAATGTTTAAATCTTTCCTGTAACTGCTTCTGCATGTTATGGGAGCTGATCATGTCCTTGGGGCTTACTGTAAAGCTAAGTTTCTTAGACCAGCTGCAAAGATCCTAGTCCTGCATGCCACAAAGCGGGAAGGAAGGATGTATCCCAAGGACTGACCTGAGACATTTCTGAAGCTGGACAAAACATCACAGATGAGATTTTTTACTTATTTATTCTTCTGCTTCCATTTACCCTCCCAGAGAACATTGTTTGGCTTGCCGCTCACCTCTGCCAACCAAGGTGATGCTGTAATGGTGCACCATGACCTCTTATAGTAATAGGAGAATCTCAGACTTTCACAGCTGCCCATCACCTACCACAGAGGATTTGCAAGTGCATTTGCAAGCTCTCTGAACTAGACCTGTGCAGTGTTTGTCTCACAAAACACCTTTCTTAAATAAAAAGGAAAGAAGAAAAAGAGGAGTGGGCTGTTTGGTTTTTTTTTTTGGGGGGGTGGTGGTGGTGGTGGTGAGTATTTCAGATCTAGCTTCAAGTGCATCACAGACACCTGAACTACTACCCTGCACAGAGAGCAGAAAGACCACACGAGCAGATGTGGGCAGGCAACCCCATCAGCTGTGAGAACTGGCTGCTGTCATCACCTTGCAGGCTGCAGGATGCCCTGCCAGGCTTGGCCTAGTGAGGTCTGGGAGGGCCAGTCCAAGTTTTGAGAATATCAGGCCTAGAGGGGCAGGAAAAGGAGCTATTCTGATGTTTGAATAGATATTCTAATATTCTAATAGATGTATTCTTCACCATGAGAGTGGTGAGACACTGGCACAGGGCGCCCAGAGAAGTTGCAGCTGCCCCATCCCTGGCAGTGTTCAAGGCCAAGTCGGATGGGGCTTGGAGCAACCTGGTCTAGTGGAAGGTGTCCCTGCCCATAGCAGGGGGTTGGAACTAGATGATCTTTAAGGTCCCTTCCAGCCCAGACCATTCTGTGATTCTATGAAAATAGAAATTTGCTTTTCATAAATGCAAATATACACCCAGAAATACATACTTTTAGAACAGGAACTTTAGAAACAACAAAGTGAACTGAAGCATTTGAAAACTACTTCAATCTACAAGCTCCAGGCACACTTCTGGGTTTTATTCACTTATATTAACCACCACACATTTATCTATAAAGCATTCTTCTTTATTTAAGTTAAACAATTTTTCAAGGATGGTTTCCATCTATAAAATGAACAAAGTACAAGGTCTGTACAGCAGACTTTTCAAACCAACTGAAAAAACCATTTCCAAACTATGTTTTGAAAATCTGCAAAACAAACAGTATCACCATTCTTGCTCTGAAGACGGTAAGAAAAGTTCTCAGGAGACTCCATCGCAGTTTGCTTCAAGGGCTTTTCATTTATCTTTCAAACGGGCGAATTTCTTAAACATTAAACCCCTCTAAAATCACAGTAAGTAACTTTGGCACACTGTCATGTAAACATAACAAAAGGATACCGCTTCTTGTCCATTCTCCCAAAGAAAAGCAACATACAGGTCCTGTATTAAAACCCCTATGCACAGCATCCACGGGGAATTAGTAAAAATATTCCTACTTTATATGGTAATGGTTGACATGAAAGACTTAAGAGGTGGAACATGAATTTTTTACTAGCACTTCTGATTCAGAGGTAAGAGGCAGGTCAAGATTCAGAGATGTGACTGCTGATTTCAGTTAGTACTACTCTTACTGCGATCAAAGTTGCAAATGGAAATACTTCCATGGTAGAAACTGAGTGGTTGAGGTTTTGAAAAACAAAATTCAGAAGAAGAAAAAACCCCAAACAACTGACTTGCTGCTGAGCCCATATTTCAGCATTTCTTTTTCCATAATATGAAGAAATCTACTGTAATGTTTATGAATCATGTTCTTCAAATTCTCAGCTAGGTTAAGACGCTACAGATAGGTAGAGACTAAAAGCTGAAAAACAGTTTATCCACTGCATGGCCTCTAAAACAGGCAAGTTCTGAAGTCAGTGGATTGTGAAGGGGGGGGGAGGTATTAGTTGTTCATAAAAAAAAAGTTAAATGATGGATGGGAGAAACGGGATTTAGTGCCCCATTGAAAAGATATGCGGTACTTGCAAGTCATAACTTCAGACACACAAACGGGCACACTGGCTGGCACAGTTAAAGCCATTTTGCCCAGCAGAGTACCACCTCTACGCCTATTGTAGAGATACAGCCAAAGGAAACTGGAGATAAAAAATGAAAATAAAATAAAACCCAGGAACTGCTCTATTTCCAGGAACAGAGACAGAGGGTAACTGCACCAGTGTACTACAGTACAGCAGGTGGTTTTCATCTCCCTGTGACCAACCCTTACATTTTTCCCAAGATCCATCGTCTCATCAAAACCACTTCCTGGCACTGAACATCTACCCTAACTTTTGTCACTGCTATCTCGCTTATTAGTACTTACTTACCTTTCCTTTTCATTTTAAAAGCTCATTGAAGCATTTGCGTTCAGTAAAAAACTATACAGTCTATGCAAACATAAGAAAGGACAGGCCAAAGTTGGGGTTAACTTTGACAGTATTATTTTAATATAAAAATGACATCAGCTGGACTGAAGCTGCAAAATGCACAGGATCTATGGTTAAAACACATAGGATCTGCTGGTATCCAGGCTGATTCCCAGAGCCGAGCCTGAATCCATTCAAAAGCTCCATTTAAAGAAACAAAATGGAAGAAAATTCCCCAGTAGTAGGTCTATAAATTAAGCAAGTGCAATTCAGAGATATTACATAGCTGCTCATCCTTGCAAGTTAAAATTCAGATCTTGTGCTGTCGACAGTGACGTTACTATTGCATCTTATTTCTACAACTCAAAAGGGGAGTCTGAGACTAATTTTTCTCATTAGGGCCAGAACAAAACTGTGCTGAACCCACATGGCTGCACGGAAGGTCTGCACCGTTTACATAGTTTTGTAACAAAGAAAGAAGTATCTTAAAGACAAAGTACTACAGAAATGATCAACACAAATACCAAGTACAAGTTTAAGGTTATCAAGAGCACATGTAATGAATTTCCAAGTTGGAAGAAGCAATCAGAGCAATCATCTGTGCAGATGCATTGGCTTATTCTGCTATTTTCTTTCTCCTCCTGAGTTTCATGATCTCCAGTGAGGGTGAAGTGTTAAGAAGTAGATCCAGTTTGCAAAGCAAAAGCATCCAGTGTTAGCACGGACATCATACTCAGCAGCACAAAATCCACACCTTCATAAACTTTCACTCTCCTAGCATTCCAATCCAATTTCTGTTTATACATACGTCAATCACTTTGTTGATAATTATAGGATGATGAAAACTGATATAAACTGTTGGGAGCTGACAATATATATACTTTTATATATTTATATTTAGAGTTCATCATAGAAAAGTTCATATTCAAATTACCAAGTACACACAGGAGAAAAAAAAGCCTTCAAAATGACACTTCTGTTTCTGGAAACGACAAACCATGTTTTCTATGCAAATGGAGTTTTCAAATGACCTTCTCCTAGCAATTTTTCCCACCCTCCCTCCCACACCCTGTTCCCCACAGGTGTTTCTTCAGATCCTTTTTTATCATACATCAGTTGTTCCTAGAGTTAATTATCTGCTGTGCAAGTGTGTAACTGAAGACGGAAAGGAACCGTTGAAGTCTTCACACCAAGAAGGAATTGTGCTGCAGTCATGTTCAGTGACACTTTTGCAGTGCTCCAAGTCCCCTGGATCCCTGCTGTCTGCTTCAGCACTCTCCTACTTTCAGATAAAGGTGGAATACTGAGGTATATAAGTTCCGTGGAAAGTTTTAAGAAATACATCAGTAATTCAATCAAAACTTTGCCCAATGTCTCTGAATTGAAACAGCATTTTGCTTCTAAGTCTTTCTACTGCTGCAGATTGAGTGTGAATTTCCACTGTTGTGACAATGAAGGACTGCAGATCTCAACGGTGAGACCACCATTTTTGGCATTTCGGCTGTCTAGACAGAGGTTGCTGCCAACGTGCCTCAGTTTAGAGTTGCTTTCAATTTGTTCCCATTTCTGAAAGAGAAAAAAATAACAGTTACTGAGCTAGAAGAGCAGGAAAAGGAAGAGTTCTACATCCTGTCCTTTGAAGTCTTCATAATCTTCCCTGGCTTGTGCTTTGGTAAACCATGAAAACTTCGATAATAGTACACAGTTTAGCTGATCCTTGAATAAGAGCATACAAGTTATGGCAAGCCTTGACAAAACAACTGCTCGTTCAGCTAACATACTGCAATAGATATAAAATGCACAAAGTTGTGTTACCTGTGTGAAACCTTTAGTCTGAAGAAAAAAAATAAGTCACAAACCCCATCCACCTAACACTACAAATCTGAACACAGAGAAGCAAGAAGCACAATCACTGAAGGCAACTTTACAGAAATCTGTCAGACACCTTTCAAGTATATAGAAGGCAACCAGTCAATCTGTGCTGTTAGAAGCTCTTTGCTCAAGGTGATGCCAAGGATAGAGTAAATCCCAAATACAGGATGTTGACTTAAAAAAAAAAAAAAAAAAAAAAAAAGCAGCAGCTTTTTCTTTTGTATTTCTAACATCGTGCCTTTAAAACTTATTAAAAAACTATCTTGCTTCCTTAGTTTCCTTTTCTGGAAGGTGGCAAGAATAGTCTTCCTTCAGCAAGGAATAGCACTTTTGTTACCTGTCTGCAGAACTGGAGATACAGAAGAAAGCTGGCAGATGATCAGAGCTGGTGACTTAGCAGAAGGAGATGAATTGTTACATGACTAGATCAAAAAGATGGCATGACTCTGCAAATGTGATTTTCCTCAGCCATAGGAAATAGATGAAGTTAGAATACTGCACTAATGAAAATGAACTGAACAAGTCTAGTGCTGTTATAAATAGGTCACATCTGAAAAGATGACAGACAAACCACACTCTTCTGAAACACATACTACATAATCTTCTAACTTCACTGAATATGATTTTTCAAGAATACATTGTGGAATACATATTCTATTTCAGAAATCAGATATGGCAGTTGAAGACTGTTACACATCAGTGCTGTTGGGTGAGACCTTTACAAAAGCCACTGTTTGGATAAAACCTCCTTATGTTCATAAAAGATTGCACTGGCTCATGAAAAGCTCGGTACACAAGCTTATT
>NW_009914187.1:85296-101444 GCF_000696875.1 Nestor notabilis
TGAAGTTTTATTAGTGAACCAGGTGCTCTGTCCACGACAGTAAGGCACAAATCCATATGCTTCACTGACTTGTCCTTTGTTAAGGCCCATTCCTAGAAAAAGGAGGAAAAAAAGCACACAAAATTATGTATACTAAACACATGCACAAGGCACACATGCTATCTCTGCATACACAGCACAGGTTAAAATCCTATAAATAGCTAAGTATGAATATTAGAACAGTTCATTGCTTCCCACAGACCAGGAGAGGAAAAATGTTCCTTTTCAGACACAGTAATACTCATTGCATCAGTGTCCCCAAGCCAGTTTAGGGCTGGCTCTTTGCTCCCTCTGCTGGCTTTGCACAAGTATAGCGGGCAGTCACACAAGTCCTCAGGCTTAAAATACTTGTCCAAGTATTTCTCCAGCTATATTATTCCTCTGTCCCTGTGCATGTATTACACCCTCCCTATATCTTCCATGTACAGCAGATTTTATATATATGTTAAAAAAAGACATAATTTTATATACATACATAAAAACACTAAAAGCTTGGTCTGCAGCATCACTAGCCACCCATCCCACACACTAAACTACGCATAATGGATAGCACAGTGAGGAAACAGTAGTTCTTAATATTATAGAGACCACCAGAAAGCAATACACATAAGTGTCAAACTCAGGGGTAAAGGGAGACTGTTATAAAGGCTTGACATACAATAGTAATTCCTCTACATGCACTTAAATATGCAACTCTTAAATTGAGAGCAAAGAAAAGCTGTTCTGTAAGTACTGCTGCCCAGCTTGTTTGATCACAGCATCCTTCTACACAGGGCCTGTTCTTGTGTTGGTGTCAGACTCTCTCCACGCCTTTCTACTCAGAGTTTGGTCTGCAGGATCCAGACTGGTCTTATTTGTGTCATTATCCTCTGGAGAAAATAAGCTGATCTACCAACTAAAGCCATGCTAATTATCCAAATCACTCTTCACTACTGAAAAATGGCACAATCAGCTTTTTCTCAGAAAAACTAAAGAGGATTCAGAGTTGCAGAATACAAAACCCTAGACACATAGGGCCAAGCCTGGCTACATGTAAACGTTATTTTGCAAGCAATCAGTGTTTCAGAAACAAATTGACTAATCCCATCCCATTTTTTAACTTATTTTCTGATACCATAACCAAATTTTTGTCTTCCGTAATCCCATTTAAATTCAGCAAATTTAATAACTATTAAATTGAGAACAGATGCTCGGGAAACAATCAGAACTTCTAACCCACATGAGTACAAGTAATCACCACTGCACAGGTACCATAGTATGCAAGTACTAGAATAATTACAGCTATGCAAAATAAAGCAAAGTCAGGAAAACTCTGTATCCTTTTGTCTCTCAAACCCTTAAACAGAAAACTTTTCACTCTCAATATGTTAATCCCAGATGACAGCAAAATTACTTGGCTTCTCAGTTCTGTCTAGTTTGTAAGATGTCAACAAGAATCATGAATAGCCACTTTTAACAACTTAAAGAATTAAGCAAGTTATTTTCAGATTTTACCAGGAATTACAAATGCCTCTAAAACAGAAGGCCCCTTTATAAGACTTATACTGAATAGTGACAGTTGAAAATACTACCAGGGAAGTGGTAAAACTTTGCAAACCCTTCAGTCAGAGACAGTTAAAGTCTTGAAGATAGCGTTTTATACATCTTTACCCTTCCATCAGAAGGCTGCAAGAACATTCCCTCCAATCCAATATGAATTCTGCTCAGACATAAAACCTGGTTTTAACCTGGTCTGCCCTTAATCTGCCTGAATGTCTCTGAACAGGAACCTGTTCAAAGAAAATGTATATTGCTCTGTCAAGGTCAGCTTCACAGAAGAATCCACACAGAAGATAGGGTCAGATTCAGGGGAAGTGAGTTTGAAAAAGGAAGCTAACTTTGTGTATCTGTAAAGAATACATAACATTATCAGAAACTAACAAGATTTCTGCACCAAGGCAATTCTGACATGTCCACCCTTCCTCCTAAAAGCCACTGTGGTGTTCTGAGAAGATGCATGTGCTTTCATGAAGGTAGCAGAAAAAGCCTCCCCAGATGCATTCTCTTTAACGATAGGAAAAAGAGGCATACTTCAGGTAGATAATCTTAAGGTCCTTTCCAACCGTGATTATTTTATGATTCTACGATGGCAATGCATTTGAATCAACATGATTTCTCTTCCAGGAAATAAGTTCTTTATTTTAGTCTTCATCTGACTTTAGGGTTTTCCCCTTCTAATTTAAATCAGAGTGAGCAAAATTCTGATACTCGTTTAACAGCAAATTCATACGTGGTCAGCTTTCTATTTTAATGAATGTACTTGAAGTAATAATTTTGCATTTGATTCATAGTCAGGTTGATTCTGAAAAGAATTTAGTGACAAAGCAGCACACAAAATAGTGAGCACATACATATATTCCATGAACAATAGTAAAGTCACAACTGCATAAATAAGATTCTTTAAAATACTTAACGCTCTCATTTACAGATTTGACACATTTGGGATTAGTTTAAGAGTAGGATTAGAAAGGATTTGCTGAAACACTCCCTTTACTGTGAGTGAATTGGATATGACATTTAGACAACTGTTTTCTAGAAGAGTCAAATGGGGATTTAAGACCTTTTTTTATACCCTGCTATTGCAAATTAGAAATGACTAGTAGGGTATCACAGTAAAGCACTCTTATTTTTCTGACCTTAGGCCATATGCTTAATACAACCCAAATCTTTTCTTAAGTAAAAATCCCCACCCCCCACCCCCAAATCAAGCACACTAATTTATTGAAAAAAAGCTTTCCAGACAAGTATAAAACTCCTGGGAAAGAAATAACTGGCCTCTAGTGTAAAAGCAAATAGTAATAGAGACAAAGGAAGGGGATAATCTTGATGCACACTGAATGAATCTCTGGACTCAGGTTCTAATCCTGAATATATAAAATTATACTTGATAAAGAAGTTATTTAGCCAATCTGTTATAATAACTGATCTACTGATCCAGGCTCATCTTCCTATCACCAGTATGCAGAACCTGCTTGAGTTAACAAGTTTCACTTTTTCTTTTTTTTTATAAAAACATCACATACTGTGGAAAAAAATAAATAACGGCATACAGACCTGGTTTCCCCCGGCATTATGACATTCATAAACTCCAACGACACCATCTGCAAAATGGCCTAAAGTGTCAAGGCAATTGGTACCCTGCTGCAAAGCCCCAAAAGCTATATCTTGATGATCAGGTACCCTAAAATAAAACCAGAAATACTTGCTTAATTCTGTTTCTTTGATTTTATTTTTTTAACTCCTTGTCTTTACTTGGAGTATTTTAAAATAACAGGTTTGAGATGCATGATGACTACTATCTGAAAATCCCAATCATCTTCTGAGGAGGGAAGGCAATTTTCTGGTCATGAACTGATCAAACATGATTGAACTTGCAAGCTTAGGACAGAATACAAAAAAGACCTGTACCAGAGAATGAGGAGTGGAAGGTGTCCCTGTCCATGATGGCAGAAGGAGGGAAAGGGGGTGGGAGGGTTGGAACTAGATGATCTTAAGGTCCTTTCCAACCCAAACCATTCTACGATTCTATGAACGCACAAACTCAGCACAAAAAGCAAATTAAAATTATTTAACATGATCATTTAAGATCACTCAAGCTGAATGCTATCAGTTAAGGTCATCAAGCTCTCCTGTTTTTTTTCCAGCTAAGCTAGCTTGTGGCAGAAATATAACATTCTACATTTATCCCCAGACTGTTTTTACTGAAGCATTGGAAAAGGAGTTAGAAATTTAAAACGAAACAAAATCAAAACCCAAAACCAATACTTTGCTAATATCTATTTTCTAATGATTGCACAAAAAGCTCATATAGTACAGAAATACACAGGCAAACCCGTTCCACAAAGTACAGCTGTGAGGTAGAGTCCATGAGTTCATGTCAAACAGAAAAGCAAGGGAATATTAGCTCCTTTTAAAACTTCAGACTGTAAAAGAAGTATAATAATTCAACCCAGCAGAATGAGCACATGAGAGATGACACAGAGTAAGATGACATTATAATTAAGTAATGCTTATGGTAGCACATTTTCCAGGAAAGCTTGCAAGATGTATTTTTTCTGACAAATAAAATAAAAATAAATATCCTCTGACACTTTTAAGAGGCAATAAAGAATAACTTCTTTAGCATCATCCTGGTTTACGAGACTCTTTAGTATATGTGGTTCTGTACATGTTTCACTAGGGCTGTAATGGCTGGTGCTCTTGCATGCCAAGCCTGCATGCCACTAGTAGTTACCTGACTCTACTGACATGAAATGCCTCCAGGAAAAAAAACCAACAACAAACAACAAGCATTCTTATAAGCCACGCACAGTATTCTACCATTACGCTACTACCAATATTAGGTTGACAGCAGACAAACTAGTTTACAGTCTCAGATCCGGCTTATTAAATGGTTATTGACCAAACCCCTTTTTCATCTTTTAAAAAAAAAAAAAAAAAAAAAAAAAAAAAATGTTTTTCTTCAAGGATCTTTCATTAGCTAGGCTGCATTCATGTTACAAAAACTGTTAGCAGTGTTACCCCTCATTTACCCCTTCCTTCCCCAGCCCCCCCCGCCAGTTAGTGGTTATCCAGTAACAGAGAACAAGAGACAGAAGGAGAAAACGATTGAGCTTTTTAGAGTCTTTGGCAGCTACCCTCATCTGCTAAACATACAAGGCATTTCACCCAACCAGGCATGTGCTCAGGCAAAGACTAAAGCTTTAAAGGGACAAGAGGATACAAAACAGTGTACTTTTGAGCAAGCAGCTTGTGTAGGAGACTAACTTCAGGCTCAGACAAACTGAGTCCTTTGGACACTGTTCTCTAAAATACCTGCTATGGCAGCTGTAGTTGCAGTAAGTAGGAAGAGAAGCTTACTAGGGAAAAACGGCTCTTTAGAAACAGAACTAATAAAACCCAAAAGCAAATAAGCCCACATAAGTCATTGCTTTCACAAATAAATTAAAAACATGCTTCACATGCAAGGAAGGAGAAAGAGGAACAGATGATATCTGGGGAGGGGAAGAAATAAAAAAAGAGAGAACTCTATACTACCTCCAATTCAGCCAAAACTCACCGTAACTCAGGATAAACATTTTCAAGATACCACTTGAAGGGTTTGCAGCTAAGTCTCTTTCTGAGTTCCATTCGGCTTTGAATACTAGAGGGGGTTGAAAAAAGGAGTAGTTTTTAAAGTCAGGCTGCTGTCATCATATACGTTAAGGAATACACAGAAAATTCAAGAAGAGTAGAACTATATCTTAAAGAGATAACACAGGAGCTTCCACTGCATTCACCTCAGAATGTGCCATCTCATAAAGAATAAATGAATAAGGCAAAGAAGCGCTTGTGACTTACTTGCCATAAGGTACATTCCTGGCTGAAGGCACTGCTGCGTAATAGAAATTTTTGTACTCATCCATCCAGACTTCTGCTGCCCTGCGTGTATTTCTAGGGACAACCATATGAAACACATAGGTTATATTTTCTCTAGCTGCAATCAAACCACATCGTTTGTCCTTGGGTTGATTTTAATCTTTCCTAGTACTACATAGTCAGTGGCCTCAAGCCACGGAGAAGATTCCCTATTGAAGACCAAAGTAATAGAAAACTATCAGGCAGTAACATAGCTGAAACCAATGCATTTAGAATAAAATTTGTGTCTTTTCCACACTCATCACTGCTTCAAGGTTTTCATCCAGAATTTAATAAACATCTTGGAGTTCTTTTTGCAAACTTCATGGAAGTTGTTAGATTGTTATTTGGTTTGTGGGGTTTTGGTTTTTTCTTTTTGAAAGAGTAACTTGACAGACCCAAATTCAGTGAGTGTTCACCCAGACAAGCAACCTAATTGGAAACAGAAATCTCAATAACTGGCAATATTTAATAATGCTTTTTATATTTCTGAAAATAGATATGCTAACATAGGCAAGACATGTTTGGTCTTTATCCTATTCCTACCAGCAGAGCACTCAAAGTTCTGAAAAGACATAAGCTGTCATGACATTTAAGGCTATGAACCAAGCAAGTCTGCTGTAGCTGAGGTAACAGAGGCAAACCAGTAATTACAAAATATTTTTAATGCTTTAAAATCCAAGAGAGTAATTACTGCAGTAAATGTGAGAAATACTAACCCAAATGCTCTATTTCCAATCAAACACATCTCTAAAATTCCTAGATTTACGTGACTGATCTGTTTAAATCACCTTTTGGACTGCAAGAGGGTAATGCCTTTTTCCTTTCCATGGCTTCCATGTAAAACTCATTTACTTTTATTGTTCACATTTTTATGCTTAGAAAATTAAGCCTTATTTCACTTACAACTGCAATGCTCTGAAGCTTATTTTACATTTGGCACTAAGTTAATCTAGAGCAACTGCAGTAAACTCAGTCAGCCAATAACTTCTTTAATATGATTTTCCAATTCAAAAGACAAAAAGTAGTCAGGATAAATTGAGTTGTTCTTGCAGGTCACTGAGAAGGAAGGATGTAGGGAAGAGAAGAGTCACAAGACAGACTTCAACCATCTTTTGTTTGAGGACTGATTTTTCCATGAAAAATTCCTTTAATTTTTTTGTAAGCAAAATCCCATTCAAACCAGATTAGAGAGCTATTTCATTTTGATTTCACTTGCAGTCTCTCAGGCCTGCATGAGTGTCAGCTAACCACTCAACACCTGCCGCTATTGCTTGTCCACAGGCAGTGGGAGAGGAACTATTCAGTTTGCCAGGGTTTAATGACCCCAAAGGCACTTTCAAGGCCAGAACGTGTGTCTGCATCATGCTTCCCCATACTCAGGGATGAACAGTTCGAGCTTAGTACAACAGGAAAACAGTAACTGTGTAGATGCTGAGAACTGCCTAAAGCAGTAAGACCCAAAGAAGGCAGGGTACTGAGGAACACAGTGTAGGGTACACTCAGCACTTAACGTTAATGAAACGGAGCACTGAGCAATCAGCAGTAGTTTTGCATGGAGCAGACAGGTGACTGCAAGGTTTATCTGCTCTCCTGAAGCATACTTGTCTAAGAAATCCTGGCAGACATAGGCTGTATCTGCCTACATACTGGCTGTGTGGTGTGGTCTCCCCTCCCATGAAACAGGGCTCCCAGTCTCTCATCCAGAGTCAACCATTTGTTTTGGCTATGGCAGTACAGAAGGCACCACATACTGACTAGTCAGCTAAAAATAGGATGCTTACCCACTCCAGAAGAAACTGCATACAGTCAAGGGACAGATGATGGTATAAGCTAAAAAGTCCCAGCTGCAAGACCAGCATAGATCCCATGCACCAAGTTTCTTGGCACCATGGTCCTACACATATCTGATAATAACTGTATTACAGGGATATCCCATTACCTTAGGTTTCTCATTCTCTCATTGCTAAAACTGATTTTAAGGCATTCTGTTACCTTGGTTTGACACCCAAGACAGCTGACAGAGGAGAAAGTCTTCAAATATACCACAATTTGTCAACCCTGCTTTTAAGTAATATGCAACCTTCTAGGTCAATTAAAAAAATAGTTCCAATGAAACAAATAGTTTTAATGGCATTTCAGAGTTTGAAACAGCTGGACAGCTGAGAACACAGGTAATAAACCACTTGCAGAGAAAAGTAGATCTGGAAAGGGATTTAACTACCCAAGACACTAGTTTGCAGGCTTTAGCTAGCCTCACCATTCAAGTACACATAAGATCTCATTTCAAAGTCATTTTGAACACAAACAGCTAAAACACAATGTGACTTTAAAAACCCGTATCACAGCAATTGTCAGGACATTTGAGTGATCAAATCACAATGAAGATTTCATTTTGCAACAATATCCAAAGGCTTTAATCCCAGTATGAATGCAGCAACTTTAACCCTTACTAATAAGAGGCATTCCTAATGTCTGCTGTACCCTTGCATGCACACAGACACACTTTTACCCTACTTTTCAGCTGAGCTATGTTTAAGTACCTAGTTGTATCACAAGAAAAACAGCATCTTGGCAACAGCCCAGATGGAAAAGCTGCAGAGGAATGGGAAAATGGGACAATTTATTTACTTATTTTTATAACATATTGCTATGACACCATCATTTTAAAGCCTACCATGACACTAAGTAAGTTACATCCATCCTAAGCCTGCGCAATACAGTTTACTTGGCAGATCTTTCTACCCTCCTGATACACACTAAAAATACTGGAATGGAGATGTATTAAAAGAGGATATTTCATTGCTAGCTTTTGTTTTCCCGTAAGTACTATTATTCATTTTTCACTGTAGCATAAAATACAGATCTTAAAAAATAAGGGACCAAAAAAAATCCCCACTGTAACTACTGGAAGAAATAGGGCAGTGACTTTATTTTAGCAGACTATTACATTCATTAGAGTCATCTTGGTAGGATAACCATCGTGGAAAAGAAGAATTACACTGTGAAGAGGTTCCTTAATATAAGGTGAAATATGAGTCTAAATATATCAGCAGCTTTTAAAGTCTTATGAATTTAAATACATCTGTGTTTTGTGTTGCTTCATGTTAAGTAGAGTCTGGGCTCCACATCCCTTCAAGGATAAGTGAACAATTTTAGTTCTAGCTCGTAACACACAGAATCTTTAGGTGAGACTTGCACTTCTTTGGCCCCCTGAGCATCAAGTCCCATTCTTTAAACCAAAACCTATAGTGATTCTTCTCTACAACTGATAGAGCCTTGGTCAGGATGTCCACCATACACTGCCACAATACCTTCATGCACATTACTTAGAAAACACTACGAACATGAATCAGAATTGCTATTCTCATTCTGTAGAGTCAAAACTGAGGAAGTAGCTCAGTATTTCAGCTTCTATTGTATATTCTATCAATAGCAAAATTAATAAGCATATCAACCTAAACTCTTAATACTGAAGTTTCTTAGATCTACAGAAATAGCACAAGAAAGGCAAATATGATATACAATGAGGTTGCCAACAGACTCACACAAATGCCATAATGAGTCTACGTAACCATTTGCATATCACATACTGATCATGTATTAACAAAAAGCAAGCAAAGCCTATTCATAACTTAGTGTATTCTGGCTTTCAGTGAATGGTGAAACTATTTCTATAAAATGAAGATTTATAAGACAGTTGTGAAAATAAAGTCTTCTTTAAAACCAAAAAAACACAAATTTCTCAAAACTCATAGAACACCAAGCTAAGCATTTCCTTCTTTTCCAGATCCTCAAGCTCTGTCTATTAGAAGTTTCCCTTCTTTAAGTCTCTTATTCTTCTCTCTGTGTAGTTGCCTCAAAGTAATTTTTTAAAATTAGTATTTTTCCATGCTAGATAATAGTGCAACTATTTATAAAGATCCTTAAAATGAAATTACTGCCACCTGCTGATCATCCGAAGAAATCCAAAACATTGCTATTCAGCTGAAGACTTTAACAGTTACCTTGCAAACACGGTACCACTCCCACCAGGAAAAGTGTAAGGATGCTGTTTGCGGAATACGTGACCCACTCTGCTGCAAGGGATGATTTCTAGGCTCCCACCACACTGCCAAACTCTGAATGAGATCTCTGAAATAAAAACATGAATGAAAGACCAGCATCACCAAATACTGTAATTTTGCAGTATACTATTTACAGAGAAGGCTTTTAGTGATTATTGCTGAGAAAATCAGTAAGATAGCTTTCTGAGAAATTCTATGATAAACAAAGGGATATCTGAGCATTCCGTATTCTCCAAGCTCAGGAGAAATAATCCTATTCACTGGGAAACAAAAGCTGAGGTTACCAACATTCCCCAAATTCAAAAACCATGTTGCAATTTGCCAGAGTAAGTTATGTCTATATGTACTATTACTATGCTTTATCTAAAGGGTAAGCAACAGTAGATACACTTGACAGATAAATTAATGATCTAGCTTATAATAAAAATTTTCTGCTAAAGATGGAATAACAGTGGACAAAATCAAGGCATGATAAAACAATCAATAGATTAGAGCTGCAAACTTATTATAGCAGATAACTATATACTCCCAAACACCACCCATGGAAGGAGTTCTGTCAAATCATTCTTGATTTGAAGACAGCAAATAAAGATGCATCTTCTGTAAACTGAAGATTATGGACAGTAAACTTCTAAGCCAATCCAGTGAGCTATCCCAGCTAGTGAGGGCAAGAAGGTCTACACTAAGTGCTACCCTTCATTTCAAGCCTCTTTATAGTAATTTATTATGTTTTCACAGCTTGAGAATGTATAAATATACAAATAATGCAGCTCTGAAGTTATGTCTACCTTTCATGACTTACACTAAGTGCCATCCCTTCCCTCAGAAGCCTTCTTCCCACATACACAAGTCAAAAATAGAACTACTTCAAAAATTAAACTCAAAAAAACCAACCTGAACACCAAAACCACCCCAAAAGTGAGCATGTCTTATTGACTGTCTGACCAGAGAAAAGGAATAAACATTTAAAAAAAAAAAAAACAAAAAACAAAAAACAAAAATACCAAAATCAAACACCTCCCCCCCAAAAAAAACCCAACAAAAAACCCCACAAACCAACCAAACAAAACACACACACACACACAAAAAAAGGTGCTGTGATTTCAACTGTTGATGGCGCAATTTAACTGCCTTTCTTCTGAATGGTCTTTGCTTTTACCAGGATCATTTCCTATTTTACTTCAGTGATAAATTCTGTTGCTTCAGGGCCAATTAGGCATATTCATGAATCCTAGACAGCCAACATAGTCCAATCTATAGACAGATCATCCTCCAAAAATATACATGACAATGTTGTCTTTGCCAGTAATTTATGGTCTTGATTTTCCAGTTGAATTAACATGGGACAATGGGCAAATACAATTTTTAAAGCACCTGGACATTCTCTCTGTACATTTTTCACAGTACTGACTTCAGTTCTACATCTCTTATTTTGGGCTTAGAACATGTTAGTAACAAAAGCAATGCTATGTTTCTACCAGAATAAATTACACATATATAAATGACTTCAGGCTTCCCTGTATCTAGTTCATTTTGTCCCATACTGCTCAAATTGTGAAAGCAGAGGTGTAACAGATTTCTTGTTCCACTTTGAAGTATTATTTATGCAGTTTTGCTAGAAAGTTCACACAGTTATCATAGCCCAGCGCAAGCGGATGCTGTACTCAGCGAGGACAGCCTAGTGAGAGATGACAGAGAGATCTAATCAAAGACAAAGGGGTTTGCATTAGAAAAGCAAGTACAGACTAACTGCTCAAAATCTAGTACTAGACTTATTTAAGTGTTAGGAAACACACATCTCTGAAACAAGGTAAAGTGAGATTCTGGTTAAAAATAAAGGTCAATGCAGCACGCTTAGAGCTCGCTCTTTTTAAAACTTACTCATTTAAAGGTTTAATCCAAAAAGTCACTGTCATCTATTGAATACACGTAGGCATTGAAAAAGTATTTTTGTTTTAGAAGTAATTTAGAAATAGCTTTTGTCAACTTTTCATTATGCATAGCTGCTTCTGCTGTGTACATTAATTTGATTAATTCTCCCTCCATAAATTCCCAGAAATATCAACCTACATGTATACTTTTTGCACCTTAGATTCTGAAAAATCCTAAAAATAAAACTGAAAATAATGAAAAATAGTTCTATGGGAAAGACAGCAAAGGAATACTAAACAGAGAGAAGCAAATTAATTCTTACTTGCACCAACATGGCTTCTAAAAGCCTGCATGTTTTTTTAGAGAGTAGTAACCCACAGCATCTAAAACTTCAAGAAAACCCACAAACTCCCTTAAGACATGTTTTTTGCCATACTCAAACAGTGGGAGAAGTGTTACTATTGTAACAGTATCAGTGGACCCAGTTTTTCATTAAAAAGGCATAAACAGCAGCTCAAACATTCTTCAGTTGCATCAGACAGTGTGAGACCTCTCAGTAACAGGCTGCTCCTTTTATATTGTAGTGTGTCATTGATACACAAGACAGGGAGTGTCTTACTCGCTTCCTAGTTTCAGCACAATTATTAAGAAAAGCCTAAGTTTTCAAATTAAACCCAAACGTTCTAATGGTCCACCTAGCTCTCCAGTGTGCTCCAATCCTCTTCTGCTTATCAAAAAGCACTGGAAAGAGTCTGAGAATTAGAGTCTACGAATTCAAGACAAGACTCTACAAACTTTGATCCATGTTTTGTACAACGAACACGTGTTATCAGTTACATTTAGCAACAATCTGAAAATGCACTGGTCTTTGTGGCAAAAGCCCTCTCCTAGCTAATCTAGACAAACACTACAGGTCCATTTCGAAATTTGTAGAGTTGACACTATACTAACGTGTGAACAAAATCTCATAGGACAGCTGCTCTGCACATGCTTGAAGGAAAAATTCTAAGTTTTATAAAGCATAAAAACAACATATAGAATTATTTTGCAAGTCCACCTAGCAGGTTATCTTCACATAACATGAAGTTGATGAAACAGAGATATTCTTGAGAGTAAAGAGGCCTGATGAGTATGTATGTTGAATTTTAAACTGCATATCACAGATTTCTAGTATGTGGTGCATGTGTCATTTATTGCCAATTAAATCATATGCCATGTGACTTTTACTTCTCATCAGTTAGTCTGGCAGCTATGAAGAAATCATTAGCTGTCTGCTGTACTGACTGACTTTGCCTTTTCAAGGAGCAGAGAAAAGACACCCCCCAAAGTCTCCATCTCCTCCTTCCCATGGAGGGGGGGGAACGGAATGCAGCAGGAGCAGCAGTAACAGCTTTTTGCATGTAGTCTTCTCACCTTGAGTGGGGAGCTGTTGCTTGTGCCCCTTCCTGCTATCAAGGCCTCAATTATCAAAGCATAAAAGCAGCTGCTAAATTTCCAGAAAAAAAGTCACTCAAGTACATGCTTGCAGCTAATCAAATGTTTAAGTGCTCTAGCGGCAAAAGAGTGAACATGAGTAGTGCTGTAGCAAGTTTATCCAATGACTTTGCAGGACATGTAAAAAACGAAAAATTATGATATTTGTATTAATATGATTTAGCAATATACAGCCAAAACAGTGAGAAAAAGAAACACAGAAAGTAATTGCTCAAAACACATCAGAAGTCTCTTTGGATATTTCATAGAAAGGTCAGAGAGTGGACTGCAAGGATGCCAATTCCAGCCTTGAAGTTCCTTAGAGGAGTGTTAAGCATTGGGTTACCATGTCTCCGTATTTAGTGTGCTGTCTACAGCAGACATTTCCTGGTAGGCCAAGCATATGCTCAATGCATATGCATATTTCAGCAACTCAAAATACTCATATGAGTTTTTACTAGTTGAAGGTATTTTAGGCTTTTGCAGCTAGCACGTGCAGTAGAAAAGTTTCTATACTTAGAGCTGATCCTAAAACACACTACTTCGAATGTCTGAGTTGCATTTTTACCCTAGAAAACTGAATTAATGACAGACTGGAAGTCTTGAGGAGTTGTAGACTCTGTTCCTCCAAAATCTTTTTCATCTTAATACAAGTATACCACGCTTAACTGGAGGAAAACTTTGTTTAATACTGAATGCAGAAAATAAAAACAAACAACCGCTACTAAAGACAGATCTAACCACAAGGTCAAAGAAGAAATGGCTAAAGCACAAGTTCTTACAGCCACTCCTCCCCTCTTCCCTAAACCCAACTCACACATCAGAAAATAAGGAATTACAGCAAAAATGTCTTCTCAACCATAATTATCTCATAGGGCTAAAGCAGGTGTACAAAATTAAAAAAGTCACTGAGTTTAGATGCCAGGCAGTATGGTATTATTAAGAAATAAATTAGTCTTCAGTCAGCTAAGTTTTAATTGATTTCTTAAGGTGTATGTAACAACATTAAACTTACGAACTCCTGCGTTCTACTTTTCACAATTAAATTTCATCAACATCTCAAAACATGCCTTAGATGGCCAGCATTTAAACATAACTCTATTTTAATTAAGAACTTTAGATGAGGATATGACATTGAAACAAGATGGCAGTTTTAAAAGCAATTGTCCATCTACATCGAGTAATTCTTTTTATCAGCCATTACAGTAAGTCCATTACAAAAAATAAAAGTAAAAAAATTACTGATTAATGAACAAATACTTTTATTCTTTCATATTTAGCACATAATTCCTACCTTGTTTTAATTTTTAATTTTTCTCCATTGAAATAAACTTTTTAGATTTTGCCAATAATGCACGTGAAGTTTTAACTCTGGTTTTAACCCATCTTGCACAAAATCAGCAAGACCATAACTCTCTGACAATAAAGGCAATGACAAAACCTACTTTCAAGACTGATCCCAAAGTAAATAATATACATACCCAAGTTTTCTCCACCCCAAACATCCATCATCATGTCATACTTCCCTAGTTCTTCAAAATAGGATTTGTCCATCACAAACAACCCACCAGCTATCATGGGTGTCCTAAAGAGACAACAAAGAATAAATGAAATGCAGAACTATGAACTGGGAGGTAACTATTATTTGCATCTCAAAGTTAATATATCCTTGAAAAGAAACTATAATGCTTTCAAATGCTAATTGTGCATCTAACACTTCAGATGTTGTCTGCACACATTTCTATGTCATATAAAGTGCTATGACCACCTTCTGAGGCAGTTTTTGAAACCTCCATTTGGCTCAAGTTCCTTATGCAAAGGGTGGCAATTTGTGTCAGCAAGAAAACACTAAAACAGAGGCTCTATTTTTAGCTCTCAAGACATACCAACTTTAAACAAAGTGAGTTCTACCTTTTGTTAAGGTTAAATTGTCTATCAGTGTGCTTTACAGGTTTTTTTTTTTAAGTATAATTTTATTTCTGAGAGTCTCATAATGTTACATAAATATGAATGAAATTTCAGTATTAGAGAAGCTATAGTAAAAGATCCACTTTCAGACTCAGAGAACATGATTTCTAACTTTTTTTAGCTGAAAACTACTAGCTATTAGAAGAAGTAGTGGTGGTACAGACATACTTTATGGGAGCAACTGGATTTCCTTGCCGTGCTCTTCTTTGCTCTGGTGTCATGTAATCCCATTTGAACACCAGGTTCCAATCAAAGCCTTCAAGAAGAAAATATTAGAGTAGGATGTTAAAAAGACTGTGGTCATCATTCAACTTGTAGTAACATAATGTTGACTGAAAACACTGGGAACTGTAATTTAAATGAAAAATTTAAACTTGTAGAAACTTCTGGGTAGAAAACAAGGAAAAGTACAGATGAAAGGTAAACAAGTTGATAGAACAATTAAAAAAAATAATCTCAAATACAAAAAAACGTTTATTTCTCTTGTTGCCATCTCTTACACAAAATAAGAAACCCGGTCAACAAGTGACAAAGCAAAAGTCTTATATACGTCTCATTACCCTTACATCAAATAGATCAAGATCTTCCAACCATTACAAATGTTCCCACCATTCTTTACTGTACAATTGCATTTCAACTCTTATTAAATATTTATATTTACAGGCTTTTTGCACTACCATTGGTAGTCCTCTATCAGCAGGAGCTCTCTATCATGAAGGTCATAACAGGTTATGTCCCACTTCTCTTGTGAACATTCATTTAACTTCCTGCTTTCCCACTGTATGCTTCCATGTGCATCATTTTTTAAATCTGAGGCAAGCACTAGAGGACCAAAATCTTACTTCCCTTATGTATGTACATATATGTGTGCACACATAGCAACAGTTGGTCTGGTCCTTTCAAGACTTAAGCACAGAAGCACATAAAGATTACTAGAATAGACAAGACCAATAGGTCACCTACCCCAGCTTTCTACCTGACAGCCATTTGAATCACCTCCTTTAGGCAGCGATACATGGCTGGTATAAGACAAACTTCCTATAGGAAGCAGTTTCGTAATGGTTTTTGAGCTGCGTTATGCCCATAAGCATGAACACTTGTTTAAAAACTACGCAAGGTCCATAAGCCCTCTCCCAGTACACCTGGGAGAGGCAAATCAGCCTTATACAGACCGCCTGCTGCCAAACACATTTAGATCCTATGAGGTCATGTAATGAATGATTTCCAGATTTCTGGTGCACAGATGTCAATAGTTTTCTTTCTCCAGCATAAAGATACAGCAATTATTTTGTA
>NW_009914187.1:101475-109785 GCF_000696875.1 Nestor notabilis
GAGGAAAAGCTAAGGTAAACAGACAACAAATACAGTCCTACAAACTGTCTGTCTGCATCTGTAAACATATGGTAATGATTGATGTGGAGAGTTAAAAACTAAACAGTTTTCATTTTAACTCACAAGATATTATCTCACACGCATAGAATACAGAATTATCCTGAACGGTCTTCACAGAATGCATGCCAACTCTTTCTCTCCATGTTTGATATTTTATGAACTGCTGCACTGTAAAAATGAAGGACCATCTAACTACTCCAAAACTCCAAGTAGCAAAACAGTAAAATTACTACAATCTATAGTACTGCAAAGCCTTCCAGCATGAAAAGTAAAATGAGCTCCAATATTTCCCTGCAGTTAAAAAGTCGCATTTCATCATACATGCCCAGCAAAATTACTTGCATCTGGGAGAACTTAAAAAACCCTACTGTTCTCCAGCAGTAGTGGTAGAGATAGAGTTACACATACTCTAGTGAACACAAGGGGTCTCTTTTGGAACACAACACTCTTGCAAATGCTGAACAAGTGTATGAATTGTCTACCCATAAAAAAACTAGTTTTCCATCTCCATTTTCACTGACTCTGGGAAAAATCTGCATTCAATGAGATAATATCAGTAACTCTGTAAAAGAAGTATTTTTAAACACAAGTGCATAACCAATATCAAATTCTATCCAGTGTAAACTGCATTGTAGGCATACTCTAAATTATTACATTTCAGTTAACCACAGTTTATTCCAGTAATTAAAGTCCTTCTCAGAGCAGCACAAACACTTCTGCAAATCCCCCCTCAAAAATAATTTGTAACATGAAGTGCATGGATTTAGTGTTGGCCAGACTTGCGAATTATTTCAGCCTTGTCCACTTTAAAAAGTTTGTAGCATTTGCGAGGTTGCTGGTCTTGGGTGATTAAGCCCTTTCAAAACAGAGCAGGCACAAATGCTGTCCCAGCTGTCTCAACTCTCCATGCTACAGCCCCACAGATACTGTATCTGAGGTTGAAAGCATAGTTCGGTTTCCATGTTTAGACTTGGCCCCAGTGAAAGTGTCCTGGGATGCCAAAAGCTGTAGTGCCTCTAACATGGTAATCTGTCCTCTGGGAACTGGAAAGAAATCTTTTATTCATGTTTCAACAGACCCCCAGATAGCCTTAAACACTGGTATGCGCAAAATTTCTACTGTTAGCATTAAAAAAGAGACAGCTTCTCACTCCTCAATCCAGAAGTACAGAGGCTACACACACTTTTAAAAAAAAAATACGTAAAAAATAACCTATTGCTATTGAGTACAAGGGGAGAAAACAAGCACTAAGCCGGTTTAAAAAAAAAAAAAAAAAAAAGAAAAGAAAAGAAAAGAAAAGAAAGGAAGAAAGAAAATGGGGAAACTTAGTTCCAAAGATGAAGCATGAAAAGGAGTAACAAGTGAAATGATCTCTCAATCTTCTCCCACTTCACTTGGGAAGAATTAAAGAGCATGAACCCCACAGGAACCAATCAAAGGTTTTATTGAAAGAATTCCTCCTCCTACTGCAGACAATAAGAGCCACATAATGGTATAGAGATTTCCATACTCTAGGTATATGAATAGCTTGGGTAAAAGACTTAAGGTTTTAACAAAGCTGGCACACAGATAATAGCACAAAACTATACATTAGCATACTGTGAATATATGCACTGTAGGTCTTGTTTCAAAATGTTAATTAAAAGGATATAGAACCTCTCACTTCCATATCACTGATGAACTTAGAAGCATATGCAACATTACACAAAGATTGCTTTTATTATAGTTTATTGAAACAATGCTTGGTGGCCAGTTAGAGACTAGTAACTGAAAGAACAGACTTGAAACTGTTCTTTCCTTCCTTGCTCAAGAAAGTCTATTCAGAAAAAGTGTGAAAACAGCTCTATACAGTTTCCATATCATGGCCCATCTTGTATCATTATGCAGACAGTTCAGTTTCCAGCATTATGAGAACAATTATCAAAAAAAAGGGGGAAAGGGGCTGAGAACAGCTATTTTAAATGCTAGGTTCTTGCTAACAGTGAAAAAAGCTTTAAAAAATTGTAATGAGTATGGATTTTAGTGTGTGACTGCTCTCCCTCTCCTTGAAAAAGCAGAGGGGAGGATTGATTTATTTATTTATTCTTATTGAGGGTTTCACAAGTCTTTTTACTATTTGCTGTCAACAGCTTACACTAGCTAGATGTAGTGAAACTGTGGTATTTCTAAACTCAATTTAACAGGGAATTTTGTAACTGTAAAGGTCTAAACACTAAAAAATTTCATGGTCGCATGTTACTCTCTTCACAATTACAGATCATAGCTAACAAAAACATTTCTTTTTTAAACACATTCCAAAGCTTTCTGCTTATTCATAAGAGTTTAATTTTTTATGGAAACCAGCATCTTGAAAAAAAACTCATAGGCACCATGTTGTTGGTGCTTCTAAGCTAGTAAGCAATGAAAGCCTGTCCTGTCTAAAGAGGGAATCATAAGCTCTGGCCATAACCTTATTCTGACACATTTACACAGTCCTACAAACATCAGAACAAGTCCTGCACATTGGTAAAAGGCAGCATAAACTTTTAAGAATTAGTTTAATAAAGATGAACTGTTTTAAAGCAGAGGACAGTAAGGCCAATTAAAATCCGAGCCTATAAACAAGTGACCTACAGAATTTAAAACTAGATACATGAAAGGGAAGAACAGTATATTAACTACCCGTTCCACAATTGCAGCAATTATGAACTTTGATTCTTGATGCCTTTTATCTGTTTTAAATCTGTATTCCAGTACAGGTACATACCGCCTTTTAAATCAGCTGATGCTCCCACGTACTGGAAGTTGTCCATATTAATTACATCAATAATAGGAGACACAACTCTGGTCTTGTCCTAAAATAAATATTAGAAAGTAATATTGAAATAATGAAATCAATATATAAAGATTCAGGCAGAATGAGATGTTGAACAGTTCAGAATCTTCCCCAGCTCTCCCCCTACTTCAGCTTGTGGCTCTGAACAGGCAGTGCTGCAAACAGCGTTGCTCAGCACTGCTTCATAAAGGAGAAACCACACAATATGGTTGAGAAATCTTTTCTGTGCTAGGCTACTTATATTCAAGTAATCCTGCTCTTCTGACTTGCTCTTGAAGAAGGGAGCAAACTTGTAGTTCTAAAGGCAGTTGAGTACACAGTGCTTCCATTCTTACTTTTAAACCAGCTCAAAGAAGCATCCAGGCAATTCCTATTCTCCATAGCAAATCTCCCTAGCCACACAGTATACTATGATCTTACCATTTCAACCTTTATGGAACACTTAGGCCTTTCTGCAATCAGAAAAGTCTTAGGTTTATGCTAATCCATACCACATGAGAAGAAACACACTTCACAATCAGCTATTTAGATAGAAAAGAGAACCTAAAAACACCTCAAACTAATGAATGCTATTAATCTACAACAGCTCCACATGCATCATCCAGT
The DNA here is from genome assembly GCF_000696875.1 of Nestor notabilis. Lineage (NCBI taxonomy): Eukaryota > Metazoa > Chordata > Aves > Psittaciformes > Psittacidae > Nestor > Nestor notabilis. The sequence goes on from NW_009914187.1 coordinate 104,957, forward strand.
AGGATCACAGACATCAGTACTCAAAAAAAAAAAAAAAAAAAAAAAAAAAAAAAAAAAAAAGACTCATCTAATATTAGAAGTGCAGTATCATGGTTAAGCCAGTTTGTCTCCATGACTTACTGGGGAAAAAAAAGAGGTTACATTAAGTTACATTTACACACCGAAACATAACTTCTATTTGATGGCAACTTGATGGAACATTTTGGTTGATTTCAAAATAGAAGTTTGAGCTCCACAAGTTAACATCATTCAAAGAGCACAGATAACTTCAGAACAATGTATCACCAAACCTGTGAATATATAAAAAAAGTTTTGAACAGGAGAAATTTTGGTAACTCTATAGAGAAATAGTTCTTGTGGCTAAAAACCATACCAACCTAAACACGTCCATTTTAAGAATTTATTTCGTAAGTATGTCTTCAAACAACAATACATATATTCTGAACAGTGGTTCAGCAATGCTGAAGTCAAATGCTTTGCTTGGTCCAATAAGGGCATTAAACACCCATTCTCATTTTTTGAATCTTAATTATTCAATCTGTGCTGATTTTACTAAGTCCTAATACAGTTGGCATTTACTATGTCATTCTGCCTGAGCGAGCAAAAGGTCACTAACTTCTGTATTAGCCAAAAGGACAATCAAAGTGAATTCAAGACAATCTGAGCTGAGGACTAAGCTAAAAGCTGAAGACTCCTAGAATCATAGAATCGACTAGGTTGGAAAAGACCTTTAAAACCATCAAGTCCAACCATTACCCCAGGACTGCCATGGCCACCACTAGAGCATATCACTGAATGCCTCATCTACACGATTTTTGAACACTTCCAGGGACAGCATTTCCACCACTTCCCTGGAAAGCCTGTTCCACCACCTGACCACCCTCTCTGTGAAGAAATTTTTCCTAATATCCAATCTAAACCTCCCCTGGTGCAGCTTGAGGCCATTACCTCTTGTATTATTGCTTATTACTTGGAAGAAGAGACTGACCCCCACCTCGCTACAACCTCCTTTCAGGTAGTTGTAGAGAATGATAAGGTCCCCCCTGAGCATTCTCTTCTCCAGACTAAACAACCCCACTTCCCTCAGTCATTCCTCATAAGACTTGTTCTCCAGGCCCTTCACTGGCTTTGCTGCCCTTCTCTGGACCCACTCCAGCACCTCAATGTCTGCCTCGTAGTGAGGGACCCAGAACTGAACACACTATCTGAGCTGCAGCCTCATCAGTACCAATTACAAGTAGATGATCACTCCCCTGGTCCTGCTGGTCACATATTTCTGGTACAGACCAGGATGCCATTGGTCTTCTTGGCTGCCTGGACACACTGCTGGCTCATGTTCAACTGGCCAAACATGAGCCAGCATCATCATGATAGATTTCTACATTCCTTTTAAGTATGACTGCAGCTATACCACCTGAGACAAATATCTGCTTTTATGAGGAATATAATATAAAATCTAATCAGGTCTGCTACTAAGCTTAGTCTAAAGCAAACTACAAACATAGACAAGAGAGATCAACCAGTCCTATTCCACCATCAATCACCTCTTTAACTGCTATTTCTGTTAGCTTTAGCCCTGTTTGTAATGCGAGTATATAATTTTGCTAACTGTTGTAGTTGGGAAGCAATTACAATTTACTACACCCTCACTACAAAATGCTGTGTTGGTATGCCCTCCTACACCACTAAAGCACTTCAGGTGCACCCATGAGTTTATTTTAGGCATTCTGTATACAGGAAGAGAAATAGGAAACTCAGTCAGAAGCTATCCACAATACACCCATCAACACGAGTTACAAAACTGAAACCATTCTTCCTTTCTTTTCTTCCTCTTTCCTTACCTGAAACTGAGATGGCTTATACATGTATGCCCATGTCTAAGAAAAACTTTTCTGACAAATACGTGCATTTTCTTAAGTGGTTCTACTTGGTACAGTTGAACCTGGTGGTGAAAGTTGCCCAAGCTGTCAGATGTCACATTAGGTAGAGCTTCAATTAGGCTTCAACTTCCTCTCCCCATTCTGAGTAAGCAGGTAGGACACTGTGTCTGCGCATTTAGGATTTCCTCAGACTTTTACTGTTGGTCTGATTAGTTCTATCAATATCAGTGCAACACCACACGAACACCACTTGCTACACCTAATACATTATTTAAACAACTTCCACTTGTTTCTCTGACAGACAAATACCAAGGTTGTGAGCATTCAGTTCATTGTATAAACCCACTCTGTTGGCTTGGAAACATGCTGTTCCTGTCATGATTTGGAATTATAGATTTGCTCAGCCACAAAGCAGACAAAAGACTTGCATGTTCTGCTTTGCAGAATGCTACAAAGTTCTTAATGCAGGGACTGCTAAAAAGAGCCTGTGGGTCTCCAAAATACAGGGAGTTAATTTACTTAAAACACAAAAAAGCAGCTGCTACCTTTAAATTATACTACAAGAAGATACTTACTTATCCATAGGATAATTGAACTAGAAACTTTTCTGGGGCGTTGACACCATAACTTATAATGGAACATACAATTGGAAAACCATGTGCACCTTGATGAAGATAATGGAAAGAAATAGCCTGTGAATACTGCAAGTCTCTACTGCCTGGAAATCTGTAGCAGAAAATTTCATCTTAATATTTCACTAGGAAGTCATGCATGCTCTAGAGAGTTAGACTAGTATATATTATTCTCATAAACCATCAGAAATTATCCTCAAGATAGTGCATACATTGCTTCCTCCCCCCAAAAAAAACCCCACAAACTCAAGACACTTCAAAGATTAACCTTCACAAGACTCTAAAGATAAAATATGAATAGTTTCCTTTCAGCATTGTGGCAGTTAAAAGTTGACTCATTCAAGGTCATAATACTCTGAGACAGATATGAAGGGATCCACACCTCATTTCTTAATCTTAGATCTTCCTTCCTTTTAATATATTCTTTGTTTAAAAACACCTTCCTGAACGTGATATAGGATTTACAGTTATGCTATGAAAACAGATGAGATCGGTTCTGCACCAGAATTTTTCATTTTTTCTCTCATACAACTGATTTACAAGAATAGAACATCAAAGTGATTAGGAACTTGAAATGGAAAAAGCCAAGTATACAAACATTCATGAAACAAGTAGTAGCTACCAGTGTTCCCAAGACTGTGTATGCTTACTACTATGTTGATTTTTTGGGAAATCAAAGGGCTAACCCCCACTGTCTCCTCATCAATCTCCCTTAACACACACACACACAAAATCTAGAGGGTATAAAAGGTTGTCTTAGGAAATCAGCAGAAAACCATTCTCTGGGAGGGAATGAAGATGGAGAATGTAGACCAGCTCCTGGGTATGTGGGTATCTGTACACGTCTGAACTCAAATATTCACCTTGTGTGTATGTTGCTTCTGCTTTAAGCCTTTGCTCAAATTTCTGAAGAAAAATCCCTAGCAGTGTCAGACCCCTCTAGGAATGCTAAACAAGCATGGTCAATACACAAAGATACTCTAACCAGGAAATCATCTCAGAGAAGAAAACTGTGGGATGGATCATCATTCAACTGAAGAGGAAGCTTGATGTCTCAAGTGTTCATAACACAAGCAAGATGTCAGAGACACAGATTTCTAAAGTGGTTACAGCACATCAGATAGAGCATTATAGAACTCATTCAATTCAGACTGTTTCTTGTAAGCTATAAATTTTTTAATTGTAACACACACAACTAATCCCTATAAAGTCTGACAGAATTAAATGCCAACTGGGCAACTCTAGAACAAAGGGAGAAAAGAAGAAACCTACACTTTCCACCATATACAGAAAATACTGTATTAATGCATATTAGCCCTGACCTGGAAAAGTCACCTTTGAGGCCAGAGCAGAAATGACTTCACATCTATCCAGTTTATTGTCACTGAGACTATCAAGAAAACACTGCCAATTAACATCAAGTAACAGATTGTCTGCACAGTGAGCAAAACCAATCCGTTTAAAATAACAAAGAACTATCATATACTACATGTAAACACTATCCATGCCTTAACTATTTGAACAAGCAGAAAGTTTAGAAGCCACTTTATGAATCCTCATGCCTGTTGGTTGAGATAAAAGTAAATTGGAATTCCACGTCAATTATTTAACAGTACATCAAGCTTTTAGGAATGTAAAACTGCACTCATACAGCTGAAAACTATTCAATGATACACAATCAAGTGTGTAACACAGTGACAATGGTGGGGAGCAAATTTTGAAAGATCTATGGATCTACTAATTCATGTGCTGCTAAAAAGTAGCTGCTGCACATAGCAAACTATGCATCAGTTTTTCCTATCAAGTATACCACATACAATGCTGGATCCTAACAAAACTGTCAGCAACAAGAGGGTTTACATTCACCATTTACACAAAGAGGCCCAAAACCAGTTCCCAAATCCCAGAATCCATTAGTGCTTTACCTGCAGGCATTCTCAGCTTCCTTTTGAAATATATTTAATGCCTTCCAATTTATTTTTCTAGTTACAGGGAAATTCCCCCAACCCTTTTGAGTCTGCAGCACTATACACGGGCAAAAAAAACCAGAAGGAAACGCCACGTTACTCACACTCAAGGGCTTTGTAGGCTCTAGGTACTTTAATAGCATCCAGATTTGAGCTGATGAGAGTTACTTCTGCTCCAAAATAGGATTTTAATGGCTAATGTCTTAGGCAACTTACAGTATTACTGGAATACAGAGTGAATACAATGGACTGAGGCTCAACAAGGCTCAGTGCTAGGTCCTGCACTTGGGTCACAACAACCTCATACAACATCACAGGCTTAGGAAAGAGTTGCTGAAAAGCTCCCTGGC
>NW_009914187.1:109863-112156 GCF_000696875.1 Nestor notabilis
TTCGCGTCCATAAAAAAGGGTTTAGCCAGTAGGACTAGGGAAGGGATTGTCCCCCTGTACTCAGCACCTCAAATACTATGTTCAGTTTTGGCCCCCTCACCACAAAACAGTGACGTGCTGGAGTGTGTCCAACAAAAGGCAACAAAGCCGGTGTAGGGTCTAGAGCACAAGTCTTACAATGAGCAGCTAAAGGAACTGGGATTGTTTAGCCTGGAGATAAAGAGGCTCAGGGGCGACCTGATCGCTCTTTAAAGTTACCTGGAAAGAGGTTGCAGTGAGTTGGGTGTCAGTCTCTTCTTCCAAGTAACAAGTGATAGGACAAGAGGTAATGTCCTCTAGTTGCACCAGAAGAGGTTTAGATTGGATATTAGGAAATATTTATTCACCAAAAAGTTTGTCAAGCATTAAAAGAGGCTGCCCAGGGAAGGGAGTCACTATCCCTGGAGGTATTTAAAAGGTGCTGTTGTGGTTTAAACCACATCCAGAAATGATACTTACAGACATGGTTCAGTAGTGGTCTTGGCATTGCTAGTTTAACTAGGCTGGACTTGATCTTAAAGGTCTTTTCCAACCTAAATGATTTACATACATGATTTTATAAAGCATCATAGAACCAAACAAAATAAGGAAAATCAGTCATCAATTCATAGCTTCTCTATTGGCATGCTGAACATATGGGGTTTCCTTCCTTTTTTCAACCCCCTCCCCTTTCTGGGGGCAAATGCAAAGGAAAACATAGGTAGGATAAGCGAAGAACTGGGCATTAACAAGACAGAGTAGCTTAGAGCAAAACTGTTTTGATCAGGAGGATTTTGAAATTAACTGCTTCCCCTTACAGGAAGGGGAGTTTACCAGAAAGGGAATGCAATTAAGAAAAAAGAAAAACACTGTTGTCTTGAGTGTTCCCCAGTGCTTTTGGGGATCACACTTGATTCATTTTCCACTTCAACTGAGTTTTTCCAGAGCAAGTTAACAAGTATAACCAATCCCTAGAGAAAATACTATACTTTCACTCTCAATCCTCTCAATTGCTTTTCTGGGACACAGACTAAGTGTCATTCTCACAGAAGCCGAAAGCCCACAGTCCCTGCTAATTTCCATGAGAATTTTGGTTTCGCAGCTCAGCCTCTCTCCTATTATCACACTGAATCTCAATGAGGCATAAATACTCAGATAAACTGAATTACATTGAGATGATATTGGTCGAGGAGAACTATACTTTGCTCTAAAGACTTCCGACACTTACTGAGAAGGTCCCTAAAGAACCAAAGAAGCATATATTTGAATTGCTCATAAAGATAGCAATAAATAGTCAGATTTTATGTTCCTGTGTTCACAGATTAAATGAACAAAAATGTGTTTTAATCACTGAATACTCCGATCTCCTCCATTATCTCACTTCAGAGAAAAGGCTTCCTTAGAAAAATGCATAAAATTAATGTAGTATAAAACAGATGGCTTTAAAATGTAAAAGCTACTCCTTCAGGAAATTACTTTAAAATTCTTTACTAACCTCAGCTACTCTTTCCAGAAGCGGTTCCAGCCAGTGTTCATTGCATTCACAATGACTATCCAGGAAGGTCAGCACTTTCGCTTGTGCTGCATCTGCACCTCTGACACGGGAGCGCATCAAGCCTGAGAAGTAAAGATACAAAGTTTTAAGTACTTACTCAGGAAAACACAGTAGTGAGAACCTATTGCATTCCAGGTTAATTGTGAATTAAATTACCCTAACTCAGAGAGGACAAACACAAAAGTTCCATTATCAAAATGAGACAGTAGTAGTTAACAATTACTTCATACCAAACAGCCTGCAAGCTTCCAAGCTATTGCACCCTAGTCTACAGGTCTCAATTAATTCAAGTAGAAGAACTGAAGTATCTTTTCAAAAAAAGTGATACACAAGTACAGCTGTGTTACAGTATTTAGTATTTATAGTAAATGCATTTACACTAAATGATATTACAGGAAATGGAATTTATACTGATAAGCATTACTCAAGATTGGTCCTAAAACCAAACCTCTTTCCTATAATTTATGACTGGACTGAGGAAAGCACAATCATTAATTTATCCTCTCCACCTTTTTGCCACCCACCAATCTTGGTTCTCACCACAGTGTGTACATTTTTCTATCAAATTCTTCCAGGAAGAATTAATTCCTGTCTGAGAGCCTTCCCCTCACCAGTCCCTTTCACTTGGCTTTCCCCTGTGTTTATCGCAATTCTCTTGTTTTGTAGTTTCTTTGGTTTGTTTTGTTTTTCATTGGTTTGGCTTTTTTTTTGGGGGGGGGG
>NW_009914187.1:112180-134992 GCF_000696875.1 Nestor notabilis
TGTTAGGGGGGGGGGGAGGGGGTTGGGGTTCACGTCTATTTTAGTCTTATCTTGAAAATATTTCTTTAGGAAGAAACTTCTGTAAAAGCCGAAAGGTTCTTCTTTACATCTCAGTTACACAGATTCCCCCACTGATTTACTCTGTTCCTTTCCTTCCTTCTCTTTTGCTATTTGCTCATTGGATGACCTCACCATTCCTTAAAGTCCTTGCTATACATACACACATACTCCAGAACATACCATCATATACATCAGTACACAAAAATAGCAAGCTTCCTCTAACTTCTTTGCAAAATTCCTCCCTGCTTTTCTCTACTACTATTCAAAATTCATCGATTTCATTATCACTCAAGATCAGAGCCAAGTAATTACTTTCTCTCTACATTGTTTCCCACTAAATCTGTTGTTACCCCCACAATTGAAACATTGTAAGAGTCAAGCCCATTTCTTTCTATCCCCTTTACAAAATAAAACCTGCAAATTGGATTCTGCCAAACAGAATACAAGGTGCTCAAGATGTAAACCTTATTTGCTCTGTCCAACATCCAGCAACAACCTCATCAAGATCCTTACTGCAAATGTGAGCACTTCACTGTTGTAGATGTGCACTGTGCTAATACTCTTGGACAGTACTTCTACACCGTATCTGCGGTACACTGGCAGCTAACTCTACCTCCCTGATTTTACACTGTCTCCCAAATTCCAACCTTTGAACCCATTCTGTTCAGTTTTTCCACATCAAACCAATACTCGTGCAGTGTGGCTATGTTTGTTTTACTTTTACTATTCCTCCTTCCAGAGTTTATTATTTCCAACTTACACTCTCATAGAACCTACTGTCTTGCTCTACTTTCATAGAAAACACACAACAGTGTTTCTAATTTCAGAACTAGGGGTGAAAAATTGGTGGTGACCACTTGGGTCATTGAGTGCTCTGCAATCATATTCCATCTTAGAATAGAAAGAGTCATGAAGGTTCCACTGAACATTTATTCTGTAGACTACCATGCCCTCCAAAACACATCTGCTCCCACTACAGACTCTGGCCCTACAGATGAGATTATGTCACATTTCTGAAAGCAAGACAGTCAGTGTTATCCACTCCATAGGCACCATCCCTTTATTTTCATTTTTGTTTTAAAACACACTGCTTCCCTCTGTTGTTCATACTAGTGTGTTACTCTTAGCATCTTACATACTGGTTGATTTCACTGATCGTCTTAAATTTTAATTTGTATGTGCCTGATAGCCTAGAGTGAAAATGAAAAGCAAAGTAGCAAACTCAAGCATATCAAGCCAGCAATCAGATGGAATGTTACAGCATCTTAATTATCACCTGGTTGCATACATGGATGCCTAGGCAAAACTTTATGAACAGTACACAAGGTCCCATGATAATAATTTAATCTTAATCTCACAAAAATCCCATATAAACTAGTACTCTAATAATCTGTAAATAGTTATTTTCTGACCTAGTAAAAGATTTATCATATCATATTTCATTTTCAGATATATTGGTGCATATTTTTAAGTACAAATATGTTTATGTAGTACAAAATATTCATAATTCCTAAAAAACTAATATGTGTTACTTCATTCTGGTTTTCCCATTACTATTCCATTCCATCTTTATGTGCTGTTCTGATCATAAAAATGACATCAACTTGCTCAGAACACTGCAACCATAGCAAGACATAAAAGACCTGCTTTCCTAACAAGCCCCTGTTCATGAGTATATTCCAAACTAAGTCTTTAAACACAAAGATCCCATCAGTGTGCAATAAGTTTAATTATGGGAGAACACAGGTTTTGTGCATGTCATTTCGTTTCTGACAGTATGATGTTTCTAGCTGCTCCCCAGGCTAGGCTGGCAGCCTAGAAGACACAGTGCTTATAAAATTACACAAGCAAAACACATACTTGCTAATTCAGTAAGCTATTTCAATTGTCAACTCTGTTATTATTTCAAACAGCTGTAGAATAACAGTTGCCTATATCTAATACTTTAAGCTCCATAGCCAAGAAACTGTTGAGTGAAGGACTCGGTGATATGAAACCATAATATACAAAGCAACAAATAGAAAACAGAAATGTAAGATGAGTTTGTTACATGGCTTTAGCAAATGTGGCATACCTGGTCCTAGCCCTCTTGGCAGCTCAAATTCTCCCAAGTCTGCCAAAACAAAGTATTCACTGGGCTGTCCATAAACCAGATTCTTAAAATGATCTCTAGTAAGGGAACCCACCATAGAGGGGGCTATTTTTAAGCTGGATCATTTCAAACATTCATACAGTTTATAGTGAGACCTTACATACAATGGGAGCAGCTTAACTGAGGATTCAGTGCAGTAAAAGAAAGGAGAGGTTGAGGGCAAGAGGCAATTTCTCAAATCACCTTTCACTGTGAAAGCCAACAATGGGCAACTGTGCACACAACAAAACCAGAATTAATCAGAATCACTGTTTTTACTTCCACAAATGCATTTGGTTTTATTCCTTTCAATAGAAAGTTGATCTATAAAGTGAAAATACCCCTTCCAATATGGAATGTATATAGCAGAATGGTCGTTTAAAAGGCTTGATGAAGATTAACAGGTAAGGCAGCACAGCAGAATTTGTATCTTCCTTCCCCCAGCTGAAGCCTACCTTCTCGGCGATCATTGCGAAGAACCCGCACTTTCTCAATTTTTCCCAAGAGAGCACCATCCTCAGCTACAATTACAGAAATAAAGAAATCAACTTTGATATCCAACACTGAATGATACTGTAAGACAGGCTACCAAAGAAAACCAAAAGCTTTGTAGTGGAAAATCTTTATGGTCATAAGTAGTTAAATACAAGATAGAGGCTTAAAAAAACAAACAAACCCCCCCCACGCCAAAAAAAAACCCAAAAAAACCCAAACCTACATACCGTACCAGAAATAAAGAAAAATTACCAGGTTAAGAAATAAGCACTCTGATTATGTTACTTAAAGCTAATTTTTTGCAAGTTTACATTCTTGTAACATTTTTATTTAGTGATATTCCCTTTGCTTATTTTAGACAGCTTGCATTAAAAATAGGATTAAACTGTTTTCTTTGTACATAATAAAGCTCACGTTTTAAGCAACATTAAGGTTTAAAACTATCCTAAATTTGTGATAAACTAGCAATGCAAGTATAGACATCAGCTTCCTTTAAGAAATGTTACTCAGAGGTCCATTTCAATTGTTCAAGTTTGTATTGTGACACCCTAGTACTTATAAAATCTTGACTTATTTTAGACTCAGTAAGAATTTTTCTAAGAGACTGATGGAGACTAGCATTCATTTAAAGCAGAGCTACAAAAACAGTTGCTGCAAGCATCATGGGGTTTGTTTTTACATCAGGTCATATACTATGGCAAGGCTGTTTTCAACTATACACTCTGCTCCTTCAGCTAACAGGAAGCAATAAAATGTACCTGAAACATTTATCAGAACTCTACATTTCCATGACAACAGATATGAAAAAATTAAGTCCTGATTGTAGATTAGTGTCTGCAAACTCCTACTCATGTAACCTATTCTGAACAGTCACCTACTAGCCTCTACAGAAAGTCTTACCAGAATAAACAAAATAAAGTAAGGACCCTATAAATGTACTTACGATCGTTACTGTAGTCATCCACCAGTATGATTTCCTTAATAAGATGTGATGGGCTTTTTTTAAGGACACTGAAACAGACAGAAAAAAAAAAAAAAAAAAAAAAAAAAAAATATTACTTCCAGAAACCACGAAGAAAATGGTATAAATCATTCAACACCAAACAGTCTTAATTTTCCATTACAATATCATAAAAGCAATTGCTTTGTTAAGCCACTGTGGAACCAAGCCCAGGATGCCATTTTCAACAAAATATGCTCTTGGCTTACTCTCATGGAAAGTGTTTGTGAAGAGAGGCACCAGATATTGTCAGGTCAAATATCCCCTGAGAAGCCACCTTCCTTGACTTTTCCTTGAAAAGCATTATACAGCCAACCTCCAAACATCATCTGATAACTGGTTCCACACTTTCATGAATTTGTAGTTAAGAGGAAAGATTTTGTTTAACATTGCTATTTCAGAGTGTAAGAACTGAAGGCATCAAGGAAATTAAGACTCATGTTTTCCTCAGCAAATGGTTTAGAAAAGCATAATGGATTATTACTTCCCTTCCTTATCATAAGCCATTATCTGACACAAAAGAACAGCTTTCAACTAAAAACAAACCCCCCCACCCCCCCAAAAAAAAAAATAAAAAAAAAAAATCAAGGTCTCTTAGGTATACCTGACAACAGTTCGAAGCAAAGCAGATCTTGCCTCATTATGAAAGGTGATCACCACACTAGTGGCTGGCAAATCTATCCGCCATTGTTTCCGTTGACACCTGAAAGACATAACAGCCTTTCATTTGAACGCAGTATTTACATTCCAGGTGTAGCAGACAGCTTTCATTAAACTCACATACACTCTATGGCTACCTAGGCAGAATGAATTACCTTGTTTTCAGGTGAGATTATAATCAACTCCTCTTTTGCTACTGTGGTAATTGTCTTGGTACACTAAGATGTCAGTATCAGATACAGGCAGGGTCAGGAAAGTCACCAGACTATCATCATTGCACTATGTCATAAATACCTTTCATGAAACGTATGAAACCAGAGTACTTACACTAAAAGCATTCAATAAATCTTAGCAAATGAGCACATTTTTAATTAAAATGCACAGGTTCACAGGCTACCATGTCTCTCCTCTAGAATGGCATGCATCCACTCCTCCATTTACTTTTAAAGTTCCTGTAGCACCCTGGTCCTACTCATAGGTGAAAACAGTTTTCTGCTCTAGTGAGAAGCTGTAAGGATTTTAACATTCAGAATTTGAAAAACAAAGCTGTGACAATGTTGAGCCAACTAAAAGCAGAACCACATCCTTCCAAACCATAAAGACAATGGAGTATTCCACCTACGTCAAGTCACTTTTCGTCACCTCTAGTAGCCTGAACTTAATATAAGCAACAAAAAGAACCAAATCCCAAATTAATTCCTGCAGTACTACATAAAGTTAAGCTGTTTAAATTCACTGATAATGAACCTAAGAAATACACTAGTCTCATTGTATTAGAAATGAATAGTACTAGGAAACACTGTGCATTGAGTTTATGCTGAAAGCATTACGGTCTGACAGGTCACAATACCAATCACCATTCATTCAGTAACATACACAAGTGATCTACTTCTTCACGTATGTTTTATTCAATATTAGAGGTAAAGTTTTAACAGGCCTAGTTGTCTTCAGAGGGAATAAACTTAGCCAGAATACACCAGTAGCAAATTCAGCAAGTAATTCTATACTCCATGCATAATTAACTAAACTAGCTTTTAAGGGAAGAGAAGTAGATTATACATTGCAACTTAAACTTCTACAACTAGGTGTCTGTCTACATAAAAGGCTGCTCCACACCTGTTTGAACATCTGCAACATGCATCATAAGCCATGCCACCTTCAACTTCCTGGAATCAGAGAGTGAGGTGGCAATGTGCTTCTTGCCCTTTGCCCACCCTATGAAGGCCCAAGAACCTATAGTGTTTTCTAGACAACACACTCATAACATCACACACATTAGTGCTTGCTGTGAAACAAGAAAATTATTGTGCCATGGGGACTTCACTCATTCTGAAGAAAAACAAAGCCCATGCCAACTCTACAATTCCTGTGCCAGATAAACAAGGCCATATCATAGAATGGTTTGGGTTGGAAGGGACCTTAAAGATCATCTAGTTCCAACCCCCTGCCACAGGCAGGGACACCTTCCAATAGACCAGGGTGCTCCCAGCCCCGTCCAACCTGGCCTTGAACACTGCCAGGGATGGGGCAGCCACAACTTCTCTGGGCAACCTGTTTCAGTGCCTCACCATCCTCACAGTAAAGTGTTTCTTCTTAGTATCTAATCTAAATCTACCCTCTTCCATTTTAAAGCCATTATCCCTTGTCCTATCCCTACACACCCTTGTAAAAAGTCCCTCCCAAGCTTTCTTGTAGGCCTCCTTTAGGTACTGGAAAGATCTGTAACGTCTTCTAGGCTGAACAAGCCCAACTTTCTCAGTCTATCTTCACAAGAGAGGTGCTCCAGCTCTGTTTTTCAAATGGCAGGTGTACAAGATGGCTTCACCACTACTGCCCAGCATTGAAGCAATAAATCCATTGTGTATGCATTCCTAGAACCTAAAGAATTAAAACTTCTATTGTGAGCCTCTGGCAATTCCTCTAGACAGCTACACAACATGCCAAAAAAAGTATACTTTTTTTCATCTTTTTTCTGCTAACTTTCAAGTTGCCCACAGAGGACAAGACTACTGTGCATGCAGTAATCACATGAAGCACTTGCATTAGAATTATTTTAAAAGTCACATCAAACTTACACTGATCTCTCTGCAGAAGAGAGCACTTAAGCCAGAGCACATCTTAGGGTAGAATTACTCAAAGCAATGAAGCCTCTCAATTTTAAGAAAATTCAGAAGAGCACTACTGCATATTTCTGAGGATGAAATGAAGATTTTTAGGCTTCCAAATAAAACTGGATGAATGTTTCACTGACTGTTTCTGCTCGCAGCTCTTCAGAAAATCACTGCTTTAACTGAAATAGTAGGAGTCCTCCTATTCTGCTGTGTCAATAGTGCCACAGTTAGACCTCAAACCAAAGCAACAATGTCATCACTTCTGGCACTGAGATTAGACTTTCTTTCCTCAAGATACAGCACTTAATTTTATATGCAGAATGAGAAAATACATTTGGATAAAATAGAACTTGTACTGAAAACTTCAATCTAGACCTTCAATGCTTAGTATAGTTCATTAAAATCGGTTAAAACATAAAAAGTACATTCTTTCCCCCAGAAATCTGAGTCGCCAACTTGTTCATATAATGAAAAGATTTTCTGAAACCTCCATGATTTGTTGAAACCATTTTTTGACAGAAATATCCACTTTAACCAGTGTAAGGAGAGCATTCACCTCAACAGATATCTGCGGTACCAAAGACAGGAAAGTTTTTTCTCTACTTAGGAATAAATCCTGAGTATGAGGGTCAGAAACTTCTAATAATTGCCCCATGAGAAAGAAAACACAGTTTAGTCCATCTAAAAGTACTTCACAATAATTCCTCAAAATTATGCCAGCACATCAGATAAGAGAGGTGATCAGAAACCACTGGTCCAAAATAAGCATGGTAGACACTTGTCCAGAAAAGCCATGGAGTATTTCACCCTTTGTCCCACTTGGGAGACTATCTTACACTGACATGAGGACAACTCTGGAAGTTTCCTATTGCCACTGTGACACTCACTTTCTGGATCTCCAAAATCTACCATAAATGGGATAACTCCTTCATCAACAGACTGCAACAGAAGGAAACCCAGAGTTTTGTCAAAGTTGCTGGAAGTGGCAGGTGTGAGCATCAGCTATTCCTGCTTAGACCTTCTGTCACTGTTTCCTTTCTTATGCTGGATCCCTTCTGTTTAAAACAAAGGCAAGCAGTTGAAACAGGTGAACCAAAGTGTCTTCTAGTGCTGCTGGCAGGCTTTTACAAAAAGCAAGTAGAAAACTTTGGTCTTAACCTGATGCTAGTAAAAGTTGGTCCGATGCAGAAACGACTAAACAATTTAATATTAAAAGAGATGCATAATTGCACACACATTTGCATACCTAATGTAGAATTTTGATAAATTGCTTCTAAACAGCCTACACAATTTCAGCAATTAAATAGTATTATTATGCAGTTAAACAGCCTCTCAGACACATTCATGCAATTAATAAGAAGTTGCTTAAGCAGAAACAATTATTTCCTCATCCAGGTTTCTTCTCTTAAAGAAAAAGATTGTAGCAGCTCCACAAGAGAGATTAATCTTAGTCCAGTTGCCTCCAATTCTGTTGAAAACAACATGCTTCCAAGTGTCAGATGCTCAGATCTCAGTAACATTTTCTTTTTCCTATGGCTATTACTCTTGCTTTTTCCATCGGACAGTTCCTAAACAAATATTCCATGCAACTTCTCCAGGTTCTGTAGTGAATGGCTTTGCCAAAATAGAAGGAAATTTAACTGCAACTTGGCAGGGAGAGCATCATGGAAGATCTGCAGGAATGATTGCTTCAGTTTGGGTTGGTTTAGGTTCTGTTTTGGTTTTTTTGGTAGGTTTTTTCTCTTTAAGATGACCATTTACAAACCGGTGGGTGTTTAAATCAGCTCCATGGCCATGCCTAAGTAAGAATCACAGCACTGATAAAGCCTTTTCCCTGAAAAATATCTCTCTCTCAACCACAGGGTTCTTTTCCAAGCTGCATCTATTGAAAAAAACAGGCAGATCAGGATATAATCACAAGACCAACGGTTAAAACAAACATAGCCACTTTAATATAATGTCTCCTGTCATCTCATATTTAAGTTCTTTGTCTGGCTTTTGTCTGTTAGAACCCCATCAGGTTATTAAATATTTAGGAGAGTTCCACATTCAGCATATCTGAATTACAGACGCTGCTAGTATGTGGTGGCTGAGCTCTGCTCTTGTGGGAAAAGAACATGTGTTCCAAAATTTTAGAAAGCATATCTTTGTGGGGTGGGGGGCATATGACCAAACATAACAAGTATGTGTGATGAAGAAAATTCACAATTTCCTCAGTATACATACCATGGGTATCATGCTTTTCAGTGCTTTCATGGCAACAAGTGAAACACCAGATTCTTCCTACTTTTCTGCTCAATTAATGGCAAATTATACAAGACTTGCTTTACTCTATCTACCAATCATGTGCTTAAAGGAACTTAAACCCATGCTATTATACCTGGGATTTAAAAATGACACACTTACTGTGCCATTCCTGATTAAAGAGCTTTATGGAGCTAAAAACAGGTACCTTCCTTTTCTCTCTCCCTCTGGTGTCTGGTGGGTATACATTCTTCCTAACTGCAGAATTAGTTAGGCATATTAACTACGCACAGTTGGTTAATTTTATGCTTTGAGACTATGCTTCCCTAATTTTTAAAACCAACTTCAACCTGCTTTTATTATTTTTAAGTTATGGAAGTCCTAATGCAACTGTTGTTTTAATATTAATCAATTCTGCTTAAATTAGATCACTGCAACCACTCAAAACCCCTTTCTGAGATTGAAGTCTTCTCTGCCCATGAGAATTTTTTTCCTGAAATGTACTATTTCCTGTGTCTGCACAAGTAGCCTGACAAAAAAGTTGTTCTCATGCATAACTGAAGTAATTTTGAAAGGTAATTCTGTCCTATGTTCACCAGTGTGTGCATAAATGGATTCCTTTAGGTCTGGAGGTGACAACTGTCATGTACTTAAAAGGAATAGAATCACAGAGCAACTGAGATTGGAAGCGGCCCCTGGAAATCTTTTAGTCCAAAATCCCTGCTCAAAGCAGGGCCAACTACAACAGACTTTGAACATCCCTATGCCGAGGGACTTCACACACTCTCTGGGCAACCTGCTCCACTGTTTGATCATTCTTACAGTGAAAAACACTTACAAATGTAGAAACCAAGAAAAGCCATCAGACAAGCACAAAATGAGACTGAAAGGCATCAACAGTTTGGATATAGAATACACACTGACAGAAGTCACGGAAATGGGAAAAACTTGATTAAGATTCACTGTTCTTTAACCCGCTGCTCAAGGATCATACCAGTGTTTACTGCTTCTGTCATTTCGGAAGCTGGAGAGCTCTCCTGCTTTAGAAAAACCACCTGCTGCTTAAAAGCCATACATACAGAACAATTAATCCAAGTCAAACACGGCTCAGTTTGGCACTTACTGATCATGCCTGGTGTCTGGAATGCTTCGGTCCATTCGCAGTTTGTCACTTTCTACCTGATTGAACTTATTGCGGGCATATGGATCCTGACCAGATCGCACCACAGTAGCGCCAACATAAGCATCTTGATCGAAGTCTTGCCACCGAACTTTTCCTACAACAGAAAAATAGCCAATTTAATCTCCTCAATTTAAAGAACAGCACTCAGCAATCCAAACATAACTGATAAAACAGATTGCTTTTTTATTTTCGAACAACACAAATCTCAATTGTTAACAGTGTAGTATCAACAGTCACTTCTGCATATTAAATTCCTCTAGAATTCCCTGCAAATTAATATAAAATTAAACAATTTTACAGATCTCAGTTTATACAAATAATCACCAAACTATGCTCATCTTGTCAATCTTGACGTTTTTGTTTTGGTTTGCTTTTTCTTGGCTTTTAACTCCAACTATCCCAATTTCCATTAAAAGAACACCAGCCCTCCACATATAGACATGCATTAACATGGCAGATGATCTGGCTACAAAAGTTATCCAAGAAGCATTTATTTTTTTAACACTCAGCCCAGACTTCAAAGACATTATAATTTAACTTACTGTCTCATTACATCAGTAAAAACAGTCAGTTATAATCAAACCATTTAAGGAATAGGCCTTTTAGAAGTACAAGACAACATTATTCTCAAAAAAACAGCATTTCATGTAGGCAGAGCAAAACATGACACTCCAATATGACATAACTGCAATCTCCTTTACAATCAGAAATGATTCACAGATTAATCCGTCTTTATCAAGGGATGTATCATTATGTGACTGGTTGTGGCACTAGCACAGAGTGGCAGACTAACATTCAGCCACCAGGAATGAAATTTCAGGTATAAAACAACAGTATTATGTTTAACAAATGTCTTAAAACTACCAGTTCTTGCCTCCGGTTGCACGTTTACTTTTTTGCCTTTGACAGCCAGACCTGTGCTACCTAGAGCAAATGTATACCTTTAACTCAAAGTCAGATCTGAAGTTTCAATGCAACACAGGCATTCTTGTTTCAACATGGATGTGCATGA
Source organism: Nestor notabilis (assembly GCF_000696875.1). Classification (NCBI taxonomy): domain Eukaryota; kingdom Metazoa; phylum Chordata; class Aves; order Psittaciformes; family Psittacidae; genus Nestor; species Nestor notabilis. Next base: position 123,077 of record NW_009914187.1, read on the forward strand.
GAATCTCCTGCGTGCATCTTATGACAAATACAACATGCCATTGGCATTTAAAAAAAAAAAAAAAAAAAAATACAAAGCAAAAGCTGTCTTTTGGGGTCACTTTTTATTACAGATGAGAGGAGTTAATATTCATTGTTTTCATAACCAACACAAAATTTTTGAGGTACTTTTAATTAAGTTCAGTAAGTAGCAGGTTGCAGAGATGCCACCCTATTCAAACTCAGCTTTTAGACAAATATTATAGCTCAGGTATATACTAAGCTGATATGCCTAGAGAGAATACACTCTAACAGCTATTAACAAGAGTCAGAGGTTGCTCAGATGCTTCAAGATTTACCTTTGCTCCATCTCTCACCCTGCTAAGTATGGAAAGTAAGGCAGGCCTCATTTACAGCTTCCTATCCACAAGCCGTGCCCCAGCTAAGGGATGTTAACTCCTGCTAGAAGATTCTGATATTGAACGAACAAACACTTTCCATCACTAAATAAAATAATTGTCTGTTCTTTAACCAGACAAATACAACCCACTTGATTAAAAATCCTCTATAATCTCCAGATCATCCAAGGAGCTCATCTATGAAAGCAACTTAAGACTGGAATTTGAATTACCATCCTAAAGAAGTTAAACCATGCAGACACACAAGCCAGAACTAGAAAGTTAAAAAAAAACCAGACTGCAGAACGTTCAATATATACTTGGTGAAGTAGCCTAGAAGGCAATTGATAGGATAATTACCAGAGGGAGAAACACAGATTTTCAAATTCCAGTTACTCTTCTAAAAAGGAAGCTTTCCAGCTGCTGTTGGTAGCCCACAGATTGCCAAGTTTTTCTTAGCCTTTCAAGTTCTTTCTTCAAAGTATTTCCACGAACTTACTTTGAAAACAAGTTTACACCCCAGCCAGCTACTACACTACAAATAACCCAATAAAGTTATTTACAAAAATGACACCAAACCTCAACTGTAACAAAACTATACAAAATGCAAGAGTGGCTTGATTCAGAAAACTGGAAGAAACAGATCACAAGATCATCTCCCCACATAACTCTCTCACTTAGCATTTCCCAAAGCTTTGCAAACTCCTTGGTAACTAAACTACATTATCACCCTTGCTTCTAATTTGTAATACAGCTTCAACATGGAACATATGTTGAATATTTTTTTAAATACAGGACGTGTCATGTTACTGCTTTTCTGGTCCAAAAATAAAGATTTTTAGTGCATTTTACAAAATATAATCTACACTTTAAACGCATTTATGTAGACTTTCAACTTTCAAACTCTTCAACTTCCTATGGAGTTTAATGCTATGCCTGTTGCCACACCCATCCACTCCTCCAGTTGCCTTCCATCCAGTGGAAAGTACAGCTAAAACACAAGAGGTCATAAGGGCATCACATTAGTGATAAAGGGTGATGCTGCTGCAAGCATTCTTCTTGAACAGGTTGTGCTCTTTATGAACTACAACACGTAACTTGGGTTGCCCACATGGTTACAAGTGCTAACGGCTCACATGCAGAAAATGAAAGGCTGATCCACAGCTAAATATACTGTCCAGCCTTACTTTTGCTGAAAGGCTTGCCTTTCTGACAATGAATAAACTATTTTGAAGCTAAAAGTGGTTCAACGAACCTTTTCAAATAATGGGTACTGCTTCAGTTGTATACTTACCAGGGGTACACAATATGAGAACATCTGATTTAATTTCTTCTGGGGAGTTAGCTGGCTCCCTAGTTTCCTAAATTTCAATGACTTTACCAGGTGGAATAAGTACCGGAAAAGACAACTACATTATTCCAAACTTAAACGTGTCCTTAACTTTAAATTCAAGCAAATATGTGTTTATACACATTGTACTGAAACACAACAAGACAACAAATTAATCTTTTAAGCTCAACAGGGTATGGTGCAGTGCTAAACTTGGTTTTGACAAGAAGTGGTTATTTTACAGACTGTTCTGAGCCTGAGAAGCTAAGTAGAAAAAAGAAAGAGGTGAAATCCATTGAAGTTTCCTGAAACTTTTTCTTGTTGTTCCAGGTATTCCCTAACTCTGAAATCTTGGAGAAGGCCATCAACAAAAATAGTGCAATTCAGTACTATTACTTTAAATAATAAGCTAGTTTATTTTAAACAGGAAGCACATTTTGGTATTTTTTCTCTGTAATAAATAGCTGTATTTTATTCCATTCCAGTTTCCAGCCAAGTAGAGCTTGATATAAATCATTTCAATGTATTGCTTACCACTTTCCAAGACTTTAAAACCAGCAAATGCAACCCTAGTCCATAAAGCACTGAGTAAACCTTAGAAGAAGAAAGAAGACCACTTCACAGGGCTAAATTTACCAAAAAGCAGTGACAGCCTACAGATCATAAGAGCAAGTGAATTCAGCTTCAGAGCCAGGAATGAGAGAAAGCCTCATTCTGGCTCCAGTAGAAGGCCCTGTCAACAATGTGCAATATGAATCAGATCTATTAGGGAAAAGATAGATAACAGTGAAAGCAGCTCAAAGTGAGACAGAAGAGAAAAATAAAAGCATAGCAGATAAATCTGAATGCAACCAAGCAGTAGGCAACAAAGAGTAGGAATAAAAAAAATCCACTAAATAGCTTGTACTCCTCTTACTCAATACAGCTTAAAAGCAGTGGGATACTCAATATAAGAAAGATTAATTTGCTTTACAGGCATTAAGAGATTCCAGATCTTTATTAAATAACAAAAAGAGCTGTTTAAGGAAACTGCTGAAACTCCAGTCATTACAGAGAATTGGTTATACAGTTTTGCTTCAGTTATCCATGCAGATAATCCAGGGTCAGTCTTTCTAACTACAAAAGCTAACATCACTATTTTCACAAAACAATAGATTTCTGCAGCATATAAAAAAGTCACCAAATGACAAAGGATACACTCTGATGTACAGAAGGTAAAAACCCCAAAAGTTTAATCTTTATATAAAGCCATTTAAAATATAAAGATAATAAACAGTTCCTTAAATCTGAGAAGTTCTAAAGACACCACTCTACGTAATGCCGAAATCTAAACTACAGGTCTCCTCACCTCAGTGCAAAAAGCAAAAAGCTTTGAACTAAAGCCCTCCTAAAATTTGATCATTTAGCTTTAAAACAGTGCAAAGAATCTACAGAAATATAAATTCCAAGCTTCACTGCTGTAAGGATTTAAAAGTTTGCCTACATGAATTGAAAATAATCAAAATAGTGATTTGAGTGCATAATTCTGCCTGTGTAGCCTTTGATGTTTGGTTTGAGACTCTCATACTACTTTGCAGTTATGATTCTCTTGTCTGTTAAATCAAGCCATAAGAGATTACTAATCAACAGATGAAATTAAAAGCACTGGCCTGCTCTACTTCACGCTTAATTTTACTTCTAGCTTCAGCCCTTCCAGCTTCTGATATCATTCCCTTTCAGTCTGTGACACTTTCCACTTCTTTTAATATTTGAATGGTTACTTAGGGCTAACTGGGAAAGGAAGGTCTTAGAGGAAAGGTATACAGCTTGGCCCAGAATACGTAAACATTCAAAAAGAGGCAATCAAATTGTAGCTGGAAGGTGCAAAATTGGCTGACCTATAGTCCCAGTAACAATTTTGCAGAGAGTTCTGTTAAGGGAAAAACAAACAAACAAACAAACATTTTAAAAGATCTTCCAGAAACCAAGTTAAACAAGCCAGGCTCTTCAGCTTTCTAGGCTTTATTACCCAATTCATACACAAAGCAGAAGTTTTGCCAAAAAAGCATACATATATAACCAGAGCCTTGTTTCCTGTCGTGGTTCAAACCCAGCCGGCAACTTAGAACCACGCAGCCGCTCGCTCACTCCCCCCCTTTTCCTTCCTCCCCCTGCTCCCGGAGGGATGGGGAGGAGAATCGGAGGAATGTAACTCCCACGGGTTGAGATAACAGCTCTCCAGTAACTAAGGTATAACACAAACCACTACTGCTACCAATAATAACGATAAGAGGAATAACAAGGGGAGAGGACACAACCGCTCACCACCCGCTGACCGATACCCAGCCCGACCCGAGCAGCGATCTGGGCCTTCCGGGTAACTCCCCCCAGTTTATATACTGGGCATGACGTGCTGTGGTATGGAATACCCCTTTGGCCAGTTTGGGTCAGGTGTCCTGCCTCTGCTTCCTCCCGGCTTCCCCTCCTCTCTGGCAAAGCATGAGACTGAGAAAGTCCTTGGTCAGAGTAAACATTACTTATCAACAACTAAAAACATCGGTGTTATCAGCGTTGTTCCCAGACTGAAAGTCAAAAACACAGCACTGCACCAGCTACTAAGAAGGAGAAAAAATGACTGCTGGAGCTGAACCCAGGACATTTCCCCTTTCCAGAAAGCAGCTAAGACGAGGTAGGCCAAAGGCTACAGGAAAATAGCTATGAATGTCAAACAGCTTACTCTGTAGCAGGAGTCCAAGACTAAAATAAAAATCATACCTCACACATTATTGCGGATGGAAGTTTCCAGCTCCCTAAAGGAAAGTTTACTTTGGATAGTTCTCTCTTCAAGACCTATGATACCATATATCAAATGTTTGGCTAAGGTAAGTTTGTAAGCCAAATGTTAGGATTAATAGAAGAGTAAAACATGTTGTGAAGCTATCTGACCATAAGTTGTCCTCTTTGCATGGTAAATTTTCAATACAGCGTAAAACATTCAAATCCATTTTACTGTTTCTGTATTCCCTTAGTATGTCAATTCTAGCTACGTATTAAATCTCATTGATGTGAAACAGTTAAGCAGGAAAAGTTTATGGAAGCAGTCACATGAAAGGAAGATTCCTTAACACTTGATTTTCCTAGCTCATCCTCAAGGCAATTTCACTCAAATAAAACAAAAATCATGTTGCTCTTATTTGCCAGCACATGACAAATAACAAGTAAGAGAAAAATCAGGTACATCATCATCACACTCACGAAAATCCACCCCATCAAAAGCTAGACAAAACTCAAAAAGTATGAACCTTGGCTGACTCTTCAGTCAGAAGCACAGTCCCAAGGCTGTCTTGTCTGCTGCCTGCCAGCACTGACCATCAAGACAAATGGACTACTTTTGTACCAGGGGCTTTATGTCACCTCAAACCTATTGCCAGATACTACAAATGTACTAGCAAAATGTCACATTCTCTATGGCTTAAAACCCAAAGGAGCAGTGAAGCAGGTAAGATGTAAGGAATCTGAAGCTTTAAGAATAGAGTAGCACATATTGCTAAAATAATCCTAGCACCTCCAAACTACAAAGAATGATTACAATCAGAACAACTGCTGTGTTTTATGGCTTGCAATAATAAATGTTTTATGGCTATAGATCTTTCATAACAAATGTTACTGCAATACCTGGAGGTAGCGTCTCCACACTTTGTGCTTTGTCCTCCCCATCACTGCCACGCACGTCTTTCCTTTTGGGGTCGATATCATTTGGGTCCTCCTGAAAAAAGTACATAATCTTTAAAATAATCTCCTTAATTGATCTAATCTTGTGTTTTCAAAGCAAACAGCAATAACTAAGTTTTGTGGATATTAAACTCATGAAGTGGTCTAAGAGAGCTAACTTTGGATTGTAAGAGAAAGGATAATTTACTCCACTCCTTGGGGGGGGGGGCGGGGACGGACCAAAAAAAACCCCACAAAAACTAGTAACATTCAAATGAGCAACAGAGGCAAAAATACTAAAGCCTGAAGAAGGCCTTACTCAAGCAAGGAACAGCCCTTTTACTCTGAAAAAGAAAAGGCAGGTTATCTAGCAGTTAGATCTAGAGCAGCAGCCTTACCATTAAAAATAACACTTCCAAAATATCTTCAAGTTGCTTTTTTCATGTGTTCATTTCTGGGCTTCATAGGCAACTCCTATGGAGTTGCAAATCCAGCAATATTGATAATACCCATTTAGAGAGGTGGAAAAAAGTTCCATCTTCCCCCTCCTCCTATTCCCAACATTCATTCTGAATCTGTAAATCTCATTTTCCTTTCAAGAGAAAAAACCCCACACTCTGGTATGCTCATTACCACAAAAACACAAGATGTCAAGCTGGAATTATCCCATAATGGATTTGGAAGAAGCAGAGAAAAGAGTATTTATAAAAAGGTAATTAGCAACTGTATGCCGATTTGCACACTACACTTAGCCAACTGATTTAAGTGCCATCAGCTTCTGTTGCTTTTACACATTTGGCAAAGGAAATTCTGTTTCCTTTTCTATATCTGCACTGAAGAAGTCCCAATTATAATACCAGTTTTATTTGCACAACCCTGTTAAAGACACCTGTACTACATCAGGTAAGAAGATACAATACTACACCTATACTAATAATCAGTAAGTGCACCTAAAAAACATTAACAGTCAACAAAGCCAAGCAGTGCAGAACAGTTCATATCTCTCCTAGGAATCTGTCATAGCCTCCAGAACAGGGTGATGGTGTACAAAGTGCACTCTCTAAACTGTCTTTGCCATCCCAGTTCCTAAGCCTCATCTGGGAATACTTTGTGTAGAACAGTAAGTAGTTGGAACAGGCCAAACTTATGCTAGGGAACATTTCAACCACAAATTATATCATTTCAGCATGTCCCCAGGTATGTCTGAATTTTCTAACATAAATTCAGCTTAAGTGTCTACATTAACTAGGCACTAATATTTGGAATTGTGTTGAAAAAAAGGCATCGGATTTCTAAAACACTGTAATGCAAAACTGAATACTGCTTTTTTGTTATTGTTCATCATTTTCTGACAAAAAAAAAAAAGTCATCCAAACACTAAATCAGTTAAAAATTAAATGCTATATATGCATGTTTTTCATATCACCACGCATCAAGGATACTAGAGAAAAGGAATTTGTCTAGGTTCTTGTACTACATTTCACCAGGTTGGTACATGCCTTGGACTACTGCTTGTGAAGGTCAATAATTTCATTTCAAGATTCAAAACAACAAGGAAAACCAAAACACCTACCAAAAAGCATACAACACACTTCAAGAAAATTATCATGGTGAGGGAAACTGTCCATCACTGTGCATGGAGTCCCACCACCACACTGGAAAAGAAGCTTTCTGTGGTTCTAGAAAATTGTATTTCACTAGTTATTTGGCTTCGTGCACCACATTAAGGATAGCAGCACCATGGAAACATTTAAATGCAAGAATCAACTGCAGCTGGAAGAAGAACCTCCCCAGTAAGGTCAGGTTTTGCAAATTTCCAGAAAGCTCTTCATTATCCCAAATTACTGTAACGAGCCTAAAAAATACCTGTGTAAGTTGAAAAATAAATGCAACACATCTATTAAGTGATGGAAAAAGAAAAATTGCAAAGATTTCTCCTTTAATTAAACAAAAAGTATTGAGTGCTTCCTCATTCTCTCCCTCCCTTTAAAGCTTCAGGGGAAAACTCTGCCTTCACATTAATACTTCTAGCTGAGGAGCATGCACTATTAACCGTAATTATTTATCAAGTTCTTTCACTTTGGGGTTTGTGGTTGTGTTTTGTTTGTGGGTTTTTTTAAACAAACAAACTACCAAAGGTGAAGTTAGAGATCTTATAGCTAAATGCCATTTTGTATCGCTTCTAGGAAACTACTTGGATACAGCCTTCAGACATTCTGAGGTGAGCCAAGCTACCAGGATGAAAGTTCCCACCACAGATTACCAAATGTTCAACTTGCCTCCCAGGACAAGAGAGTATGGGTTATTAACCTCAAACCTTTGTGCCCTAGACTAGGGGTTTGTGGTATTTTTCTTCTCCAAAAGAAAACTATTCTAATTATTTTTAAAATAGACTACGTAGCTAAAAGCTATGTTCTGTTGTAAGCATTAACTTTCAGCCAGTAAAGCATTTGAGTCTATGTGGGAAACCCATGCCTTTTAGGGGCAAACAATGTTATATCCTTTACAGAGAACTCAAGTGCACAAAAGAAGAAAGCAGACACTAAAACCACACACGTAAGTACAACCACTTTCTTTACGTCTCTGACTTAATTGCTTCAGTGTGTTAATTTGGTGAAATACACAAATGAAGCACATGGCCAAATGACATTCCTATGTTGTCATCATCACGGAACAGAGTTGCTTTTTCAGCTTGCTTGAATTAAAATGAAATCCCAGCTTCTAACGTGAACTTAAGAAGCCGCTTGCATTTGATGAGTAATCTCCTTGCTATAAGATTAACAATGCTTGCACTGACAAAAGTTGGTCATACAAAAAGCTAAGCTCAAGGCAAGACTGAAGGCAACTGAAATCATTTAGGCAGAGGCACAGCTCTTTAATCATGAGAACAGAAGAGGGAGATTTAATGCATAAAAATTAAAAAAGAAAAGGCTAAAGCTTTTTTCTGTACTAAAATCCTATTAATACATTAATACTATTACTAGTTAATACTTTAAAATACTATTTTCCTAACATATTAAGAAAGCTGACAATATCAGGTTGCAACCTAAATATGTAAATGCTGTAAATACACCTAGACAAGTACTTTGAGCTTATGAAAAAATAAAAATGGTAGATGGCAAACTAGCAGAGACAGTAAGCAAATATTAGATACGCATGGAATGCCACTAGAGTAATATGTTTGTGCTCATTAATCATGCAGTTATTTTCTCATGCCAGGACACATGCAGCAACATCAAACAAAGTACATACTAGCTATAGTGCACATGTTGCAGGATTTGGCATACATTAATTTTTACACATCATGTCACTGCTTCCCATTACTTCCCGATTCAGTACCAGATGACATGTGAAGAAAGAAAATTGCAAGCTTTCGACTCTGTTCAGTGGGAAATCTTACAGCAGCACTGCAATAATGTTTTATATGTACCAAATAAACCTAAACCAAATATAATTTTAAAATCAGATTATCTAAATACGTTTGCTACTCCAAAACCTCAGAAGTTAAAGTGATGTACGTTTACTTACCAAACCGCTAATTCATTCCTGCAGACCATAACCACAATTCAATAGGGTTATATTGAATAAATTTGGGGGGTTTAGGTATTTATTTGGCTTTTTTGTTAGGCTGATTAATCATTGAAGTGCAGCAGCATTTTCTTTCAGGATATAATAAACTCTCTATGCCTCAGAAAGCCTACATCAGTTTACAAGCCTTGCTATTACCACTTTTCTTTCCCTGCTCAACTCACCCACTCAATTAAGACTGTAGATTGAATTTGAGATATGACAAAGATGCAATATGAAAATCCAGTTTCGAGAACTAGACTTGAAAAATTCTTTCAGGAAATGATTAGTTACACATTTGCAGCTGCTCTGACTGGTGAGGGGAAAGGGAGGATGAGGTAGTACAAATGCAAAACAAGATTCAAACACATTTTTACAGCATTTCTACACATCTACAACAAGACAAGATCATATTCAACAAGAAATTTAAGACTAGTGCCATTTGAGTTTAGAAAGCAGTAATCACACACAGATGTACATTACTAGGTAATTTCATTACTGTTACTTAGATCTTCCAGGCCACTTACCTTTCTGGTTTTGGTATATTTATTTGCATTGAGTACTATATTACTTACAAGCATTGCAAAGCAATTAGCGTTTTGTCAATTTTTATTCCATTTGGCACAATAAAAGAGATATTAAAGTGATCCAAGTCCCTAGGTATTGCTCCTATATATAAAACACTTAAAACCACTACTGTTTTTCCTATTTTTGTCTTCCAATGCTTTTCTTTTTTCTTTTAATTATAGTTTCAAGTATCACGGATTTGACATTTAACTGGTATGTATTAGATCTCATTATGGCAGAGATTTCTATCCTACACTGGCTTCTATCAACAAGAGAACAACTTACCAACATGTAACATCACTAGATATATTAAGATATCACACGCCTTACAAGTGGCATGTCAACACAGACTTCAGCAAAGCTCTTGAGGTTGAAAACATCTTAAATGGGAGCTGAGAGTGCCTCCAATACCAGCCATTCCTTTCACAGACAACCTAGATGCTGAACAACATGCAACATTTGGACACAGGAGACGGTTGGGAGCTAGGACTGCACCACATGCTACCTGGACATCTCTTCCATGGGAAGATGAGAGTCAGGTGAAAACATCTCACAAGCTACCCAAGAGAGCGCTACCCAAAAGTTAAAGTTATCCAGCTGTCCTAGACACACATCAAATCAACTGCTTTGCTCATCACCATGTACCACCACAACTTTTCAAAGAAATTCACACAGAATACACGAAGTGGGGAATTACACAGAATAAAACCAAGGTCTACTTGCCTTGGCAGCATACACTCAGGCAGAATAATTGAGGAATGTGACTTCATGGGACAAAATACATACTAAGGCTTAATATCTGGTCTGGGACTTGCTTTTAAGATGTTGGCCAAGGGCCAGCTGCAGATAGATGTTCTTCTACTGATGATTTTCTAAGAGGAAACTGAATACTGGCAGCATCTTCAAAGAGCATCATTTGATCCAGCTGGCCTAATATAAGGCTTTGCTGTATCATGCAGTACAGATCAGGCAAATCAGTTGATGATTTTGGAAGGGGTGCTCTCACTGCAGATGACACTCCTTTCAGCAGTTCACATACTTCAGTTATGATTATGTACTTGGGGCCAGATACACCAAAGCACTTTCATGTTATGCAGAGTAGCACTTGGTATTGCAACAGTTTAATGCCAGCTACAATTCAGGTCCCTAAACCAAGCATGAAGGCTCCTTACAGAGCTTAGCTACCTAAGGAAAGGACTCAGCAGAGCAGTCAGACAACTGCCTAAGCCAGAGTCACAGCCAAAGCCCATTCTTCTTTGCTACTGCTGGTGGCACTGCCTCATTCCCCCCAGATTTGGTTTATAATCTTTAATTACATCATGTTAGATGTTTGTAGAATAGCTAAGCAGGCTCTGAAGTGCCAGTTCCTCCTAACCCAGGAGACCCTTCAGCAGATGATAGGATCCAGTGTGTTAACTTGCTTTCTGACCTAATGCTCACTTGATGCCTTCCAAGAAGTCTTCAGAAATACGATTCCAAGTCTCTCTTGCTAAAGTAAATTAACCCAGCTTTCCTACATGCCAAGCAAGCATTCTAGCAACTTAATGTAATTACATTACAGGGCACTCACGTCTTCCCTTGTCAGCAAAAATGTTTTGTACAAAACAGAGACAAAGAATGCTCTGAAAATGCTGGGAATGCTGCTTCTTACAGGCAAGATGAGCAGGAAATATCCCATAAACGAACGCTGACTTCCTTTGATTGCCAACTTGCTTAGCATTAGTAAAACAGACATTTCCAAGTACACCAAGAAGCAAAGTATAAATAAATAGAAAAAACACTGAAAACGTATGTACTTTGCAATAACAGATCACCACCGTTAGACATAATGTCTAAAACTACTACAGCAAAGATCATTTGATTTTCATTCTTATTCCTTTACTCAGTGTAAGCCAAGTTCCGTCAAGGGTACATTCCTTTCATATGTTTGAATACTGCAGGAGGGACCTGACACACACACACACCCCTCATGTATACAAAAAGACTAATTCACATTCTTAGAAAATGAGGGGAAAAAGTAATCAAGATTGTATTTTCATGGCTGCATATATAGGAAATGTGTTTAGATATGGTCTCAGCAAATACACTTAAAACATTCTGAAAATGCCAATTACTATAAGCTGTAGTCTCCAGACAAAATTAAATGCCTTAGCGACCAACATTCTCTGTAAATTTTACCTTTACTTACAACAAAACACATATTTTAGGGCTTACATGCACTATATGAAGTACCAAAACAACTATAAAAACTGACATTTTATAAACCCAGAACGGATTAGACAAAAATAATGCTTTATCTGAAGTTTCTGATATAGAATCATAGAACGGTTAGGGTTGGAAAGATCCAACCCTCCTGCCACAGGCAGGAAGAGCCCCCACTTGTCCA
>NW_009914187.1:135023-176592 GCF_000696875.1 Nestor notabilis
ACTCTGTCCAACCTGGTCTTGAACACTGCCAGGGATGGAGCATTTACCACTTCTTTGGGCAACCTGTTCCAGTGCCTCACCACCCTCGCTGTGAAGAACTTCCTTATATCTAACCTGAACTTCCCCTGTTGAAGTTTAAACCCACTATCCCTTGTCCTATCACTACAGTCCCTGAAGAAGAGCCCCTCTCCAACATCCTTGTAGGCCCCCTTCAGATATTGGAAGGCTGCTATGAGGTCTCCATGCAGCTTCTCTTCTCCAGGCTGAACAGCCCCAACTTTCTCAGCATGTCTTACACACCAGAAAGAACATGAATGCAGCAGAAATAGTGCCATTACCTACATACAGAGGAGCCATTAAAAGGCTTTGCTGTTTTGGATGGGGTTTTTGGTTTGTTTTTTTTTTGTAAGACTGTTCAGTCCTCATGGTTCATGTGTAAGAGTGGATGGTGGGGGAGGAGAAACATTTAAGGGTACTGGGGCTGACAGAGGAGTAAGCTGTCAAATGCACCAGTAACTTTGAAAGCAACGAATAAACATCTCTGAGGATGACAGCAGGGAGTCAGAAACAGTATCCAGTATTTCCTGTTGAATTTATCATGTCTCGAAAAAAAATCTCACTTGTCTGAATTACATGCCACAAACTATGGAAATAAAAGATCACAAAACATATGCAATGATTATTTAAAATCAAGATAACATTTAAGTCTATTATCACTCAGTTTTACTTCCCAAAATGAAAGTTTGATGGAGATAAGACATTTATTTCAATAGTTAATTCACGGGGGGTTTTAAAATAATACTTTTAACAGCCTTCTATTCTGACATTGTCAGTGCAGACACATAGTTCCATGATTTACACGGTAAGTGCATGCTCAGCAGCAATGGTGTTTACGTTGCTCTTTTAGTTGCACTAGATTGGGAAAAAATCCAAGAAAAAATTAATCATAAATCAGTATCAATCAAAAGGAATGGAGTGATTTGATCTGTTATACATATGCCAGGGAAAAAACTTCAACAGCAAAAAAGAAAAGTCAGGAAAACATCACAAAACTTTATCATTTGCAGCTTGCTAAAGGCATCTTATTGATATGTCTACCTCCAGGGAGGATTTTGTCGTCATCATGTCTTATATGGGTTAAGAATTGTTTTGATGTACATACTCAGGCAGCAGCATTAATTTTAGCATGCCTATCTTGTACCTACTGCTTTTCCCACACTTCATAGCATTTGTAAATAATATTTTAATTTTTTTTTATTCTTATTAATTGATCAGTTTCTGGAGAAAGGCAGAAAAAGGGCAACAGATCCCAAAAAAGTAAGTCATGGCTTGATTCACAAACAGTATCTGCCCACTCTGCTTCTTTCAAAGTCCATCCATAGCTCCTTTTTGAGAATTACTGTGTGCATTCATTTTCTTGCTTGAGCACTTTCCAAGATGTGAAATCTGAACATTCAAGCAGCTTAATACAAGTACACAGACTCCAATTCAGATCCAAGAGATACGGTTGGCACATTCATTAGTCATTCAAAAAATTAATGAGATTAGACTAAACCCCTGCTTAACAATCCCAGTTGATTTTACTTACAGCCGACAAAAAATCCCACAGAGTAACTAGTCGAGCAAGAGGAAGAAACCAGAAAGACAGTATAATCTTAAACTGCTGCAATGCTTTGCAAAGCAGGCATGTAGCTGGTGCTGCTTACCCTGACAAGCCATCTGCTCTAAAGGCCAGATGCTGCTGTTGAAAGAGGCTGTTCACACTTCACCACATCTCCATCCTGAGCTGCTGGACTGTCCCCACTTCTCCCTTTACAGACTCTGGTGTGGCAGATCAGGTGATCCCATTCATTTGGCTAACTGGACAGTAAGTTGGGCGATGTACGGATGCATTTTTTCACTGGTTGGATTTTTTTTAAACCACAAGATCAGCCACTGAATTATCCGATGTATTTGATGCAAGGGAAGCAGCAGACAGGGTAGCAGGAGAAGAAAGTGCTGAAAGGGGTGTTCCCATTACAAGTAAAGGATTACAAGTTTAGTTGCAACATTAAATCACCCATCACTCAAAACCACTATAGTTTTTTCTGCTTGAAAAAAAGCAATTACTCCAACAAATGCTCAGGCATGATTTAATGTCACCTCTTGTTAATTCTACAATATCAGAAGTGTCCAATGAATTAGCATGCATTTCAAAGTCCTGTCCCTAATCCTCTTTGAATTCAACTCATCACTGCTCGCTCTTAGCCGTAAGACTGACTCTCTAAAGGAAAAAAATAAACCTATTCTACCACAGTGTAGGGTGTGTAGGGGGGGAAGCAAAGCAAGCAAAGGGTGTGGTGCTCTGTTTTAATATTTACAATTTTCTGAAAGACCAGGAAACTGGAGTTAAATAATTAAAAGTGAAGGATTGAATAAATAAAAAAATCAGAACTCAACTTAAAATGCATGCATCCAAAAAATTAAATATACTAAAGTATTCCAGTAATCCAGGTATTTCCAGTTCTCCATCTATATATTTCTGAGGGCAGCAGTAGGCAATCCCTCAGCTGCAATACAAGAATCAGCTGGTGCAGAAGGGAAGAATGAAAGAAAAAAAACCCAAAACCCCAAAAAAACCCTATCCCATGGCTTTATACATATCTTGAAGCACAGACAGCAGAAAGCAAAAGCCATTGGAACAAAACCATTTTCAGCTTAATTTTGTTTTATTTAAACCTACAAATGTAGCTGACATCAAAAGGACACGTTTATCAGAAACACAAGTACACCTAAAGGCAAAACTGCTATGATAGTTGCGTCTGCAGTTTGTTAGTGAAGGGAGTGAGGTGACTATTACAATAAAACAACATTGGAAATTGGATCCAAGAGAACTACCCTGGATGAGGAAAAGGGAAGAAAAAAGAAAAACAAGATGCAGTTAACAGGTTGAGTGTTTTGCTGGATCAGATCTGCAGGGTTATGATGCAGTAAAGCAACACAACATTACACCGTATTTTCTCAGTCCTAACAGAAGGTTATCACAGGCATGTAAGGAAACCAAAGACAGGTTGAGAAAAGGTGATTAAAATTGCTGTGTCTTGGATCTTTTCCATAGCTTGCAAAAGTATTGCTTTGTTCTTTAAGAAAACAATAGGAAAAAAATGTGAGACTGACTTAAAAATCTCTACCTTTTAAAAAGGGGGAAAAGGTTAATCTTCAGATTCAGAAAATGGAGACACTGAAAAACAAGGGAATAATTTCCTCCTACCTTGGCTCAAGGGGGAAATCTTTGAACACAGATGGCATAAGTCCCTGAAGTCTGAAAAAATACTTAGTAACTCCTCTAATTAAATAACTTTACAAACAGCTTGCATTTGACAGATGACTTCTGCCTTCCGTAACTCCCTGAATATTTTCTCTTCCATCCCTACATTAGGATTTATGGACAAGTCTCTTCAGGTCTGGGCACATGACAGAGTATCACTATTTAGCATCAGTAGTTCACTGCAGATTTTCACTTAAAAAAAAAAAATTAAAAATACCGTCCACAAGTATAAAGTTTCAGTATAATGCAAAAATTCTGACAGTAAATGATAACTACTAATGCATTCGAACATTAAAGGTTCCGTAGTATGAAATTCACACAGGTAATTGCCAATAATATTTGTCAGTTTTGCCAGACCTAAACAACATCATTCATCTGAAATACTCTGGACTACTAAATCATAGCCAACCCCATATTGAAACAAATGCCTATTACAGACCAGTCAAAAAGTGTGAAAGGCGAACCCCTGCATAAGAAGGAAGAAATACACTACAGAGATAAGGGACATACACACTTTCTCCAAACTTTCTGCCACATCTTAGTACTACGATTTGTATCTGAAATAGGTAATGCAAATCTTTGTGTCTTTGCTCAACACAGAACAAAACTACACAACATTACACCTTTAAAAAGCACCATTCTGCAGTAAGGCACCAACTGGGGAAAAAAAACCCCTTGCTTTTTTGTCTGCTAAGGTTAACACCCAAACTGATGCTAATACAGGAAACCAACAACAGAGCACTCTATTAGTAGAATTTCAGACACACAGAGACCCACAGCTTCAAGGAAGGAAATCAGGCGTTTCTCCTTGCTGCTATGCATTTTGCTTCTAGCACACTCCTATCTTCTCCTCCAAACTGCACTTTTTTTTTGCTTGCCCTTTCTGAGAAAGTACATTCCTTCATGTTGGGATCCTGTTTGTTCAGTCCTGAGCAAGGCAGATGAGCAAGCCTATGAGCAAAGGTAGACAGTGAGGCACAGAGGGGAGCAGCAGCTTTATGCAAATAAATTTCATACCAAACATATAAAATTGAGCCCTTTAGATAGGATTTAGGTCCTATCTCCTATATGGGAGATCATAACCTTCAGTTGTAAGACAATGCTAACAATATACAAACCTCTTCATAGGAAAACAAGTATTCACAACTGAGAGGAAGATGTTTAGAAAGAACTGGGAAGTTTACTGATGCATCCCAGAAATCCTGCACACTTGCAAGCAGCAAGCTGGAAGGCAATTTCACAATATACAGGCACACTGGAGTTAACCTCTTACTAAAAAAAGCTGGAAAACCTCTTCCTGGATATGAAAGCCTAGCAAAAAGAAGATGGAGGCTAAATCCTGCTCAAGTTATGGCCTATTCATATGCAGTCCCTCAGAGGAGAGGTCACCAACTGTGCACCCTTAGCGGAGATCTCACACAGCCTCCACAAAGAACCCTTATCATAGAAACTGACCTCAGAGAGGGAAAGCCAGTACTAAAGGCTGAGCCAAGCATGACAGCTAAACCAGGTGCAGCACAGAAAGCTTTTGTGCTGGCTCTCAAACCTACCAATAAGGAAAAGCCTTGGAATTTAACAACTCAGAAGACTCCAACAGGAAAGATAACTCCAACTCAGATTCCAGTTTAAGGCTGCCTAACTCAAACTGTTAGAAACTTCTCAAAGTCAGAATCTAAACCCTTCTGCAAGATTTCATGAGCTATCATTTTCTAGAATTCATTAGCTCAAACAAGGTTTTTTACTACCAAATTGGAAATGGAATATTAGCTTTAATGTTGGAAAATGCCAAAATATGAGGTAAAAGCCATCATCTGTTTTGGAAGTCATGAATAGTATATAAAAGATAATAGCAAAACGTCACTCTCACCATCTACTGTTACCACAATATGTACTACCCCACTAATTACAACAGTGAGCACTCTGCCTCCTCTCACTAGATACGCCCATATACTGACATTTAAGTCATAAGTCATCCAAAGTAAGTCAGAAAATAAAAAAAGATATGAGAATGACTCCTTAAATTCATGTGCACAGATGCATATATACATATATATGCACACACAAAATATATACACATATGCATATATAGAGAGAAGTACCGTTTCACATTAGCAGCCAGATGTGAACTCAAATTGCAGACTGACTTTGTGGTAGAAAAATGGGGGCAAGCACATGGTGGGAGACCAAGTGTGCTTTCAAAAGTGCGACAGAAATCCTAACAACTAAGTTGAGCCTAGCACTAGAAGTCAGGAAAAAAGATGAACTGCTCTCTGGCAAGTGAGAAAAGAGTTGAAATCCTAATCATAGCACAGCAGCAAGTAACAACATTAAGAAATATATTACCTCAAAGGTGGCAAAAAATGCTAAGGAGAAGAAACAAGATCTCACGAAAACTAAGGAAAAAAATAGTATCAATAGCCTTAAACTCATGCCACAGCAGCACTCCCAGATGTAGGTGGTAGAATAAAAAGGTATGTTCAGCTTCCGGAAAAATACATTGTCACGTGGATTAGAAGAGTCCTTAAAGAGACTAAGGACTACAGGACACTCAGGAAATATAATGTATGCCTATACAATAGAAGGCAGCTCCAAATCTCAAATTAGCTCCAGTTAAGAAAATGCTTACCAGTTCAATGCTTGCACTGACGAGCAGGCTTAATATTGAGAA
The DNA here is from genome assembly GCF_000696875.1 of Nestor notabilis. Taxonomy (NCBI): domain Eukaryota; kingdom Metazoa; phylum Chordata; class Aves; order Psittaciformes; family Psittacidae; genus Nestor; species Nestor notabilis. Next base: position 140,999 of record NW_009914187.1, read on the forward strand.
AGATCATAGCACTGCTGCAAATACTTTAATTACTCTACATGAACATACTAACTTAACTAACTCACTCATATATGGTAGTGGTCAATCAAGCAAGATACAGTCAGGTAATGCAGTGAATATCTAACACCACAAAACTTAAAAAAAAAAAAATAAAAAAAATACCAAAACACACTACTCATGACTATAAAGAGGTTATTAATAGGATATTATTTCTTATTTCTCATCATTTTTCATTTCATTTTCTGTACCGGTCAAAATGGTAGCAGACTGACTAATAGAATGAAATAGCTGAAGTGGTGGGAAAGGAGAATTTTAGTATTTGCTATTCCACAAAATATGATTTGAGACAGTGACATTTTCTTTCTTTTATTCATCTGAAAACACGGGGCTTATTTATGCTCTCACATACGCTGCAGATGTGGTCCTCAGTTTTGCACAGCAGTAACACCACTTCACACCTGAAATCTGACTCATCTACTCTTTTTTTCCAATTATTATCTGACTGGAACATCATCTCTACAGGATAGCAACCTTCTTTCCAGCTAAAAAGGGGATCACTGTCTTTACATCAGTCTGACACACCATTATAAAGTGCCACTGTGTTCACTAAATTTATCAGACATCTCACAAAAAAATATTTCAACACTGGACTGGGCAATCAGATTGCTATGGCTGTATTTTCCACTTTTACTGACTGCAGACACTGTTTAATCTCTCTTTTATACAGAATCTCGTTTTACATAGAACTTCAAGCAAGGTCATTCTTTACAAACACATATAACAGCTGTCAGCCCCAACAGTTCAGACAACAGGGGAATGAAGGGAACAAGTAGTAACACTGTATACTACATTTAGGTATGAAGACAATTGGATACTGGCTTTTTAAACTACTTCCTTTGTTGTTCTTCCAAATCATACGTCATCACAATAAGGCATTACAAGCACCAAGCTTCATCAGCCAGTCTTTTCACTTAAAGGCTGAAAAACAGTATTTCCAAAAGCAACAGGTTATAGCTGTAGACATCCAGTATTTCAAACCTGAAAGCTAGATCCTCTAAGGCAAAACAACAACAAAACCAAAAGACCACACCCAAACCAAAACAACTGTTCTGGGTACTTCTTCAGTCCTAGAACACTTTGTTACACTTAAAAGATTTAGAGAATAAGAAACAAATTGTTCATCAAACTTGGAGGGATTCAAACTATATGAGTCAGAAGATCTCAAGTACTCTCATCTTCCTAATGACTTGTTTTGGATAGTGTGGATAAATAAACTATGTTTAGTCAACTGGCTTCGATTTTTACATCAGTCATGCTATCCAAAATTTAAAGCCACCAGATCTTAAAAAACCTACACACCATTCTAATTTCTTACCCCATTTTGTTTGTATTTTGGAAAAAAGCACCAAAATATTGAGCCACAGCATACAAGTGAAACTAAGCTTCAGAAAGCTTGTATCTAGCACAGCCATACTTCTCATTTACACAGATCAATAATTCAAAAGCTATTTCTAGACTAGTGAGCAAATACGATCTGTCAAAATTCCTTAAATTCTACTCACATGGCCAGATTAATAGTTGAGCTGCAGCCTAAATGCAGCTTTACTATCATTTTTAAGACTTCAGTATGACTAGAATAGATAAGAGAATAGAACAGATAACAGAACTACGCAAGCAGCAGTATTTATAAGCTACGGCCATGAGAAATTAGGCTTTGTAATTTTAACCCACAAGGAGTTACAAATATTCCAATTCGCAATACAGCCGTTCCTTCAGCAACGTCAGAATCTGATCTGCCCTTATCTGCTACATTGTCTAGTTTCAAAGACCTTGACAAAGATGAAATATTGAAGTTAATTTTTAACTGAAAAACAGATTCAAAAGCTGGAGGAGGGAGAAGAGGAAGGAAGAAAAGGATAGGACAGTCCATCAAACGAGTTTTCTGGTCTGAAAAAACAGTCACACACAGATGTTTAAAAAAAAAATAACTACTGAAGAAAATGAAGAAAACCACCAGAACTACCAAGCAACAATTCAAAGCAAGTATTTCTTTGACACTTAATTCTTACTACTGGATACATATATTTCAGATAACAGCAATTTTAAAAGGTTTATTATTAAAAACATAGACCCCTTGATAACTCATTTATTTTGCACTTATAGGAATACAGAGATAAAGACAGAGACATAGTTAGGTCACCTGCTCTAAAAGTATTTGCTGTTCTGTTGTTGGATATTACTCACATGTTGAGATTGAAGCTGGGGAAAAAAAAATTTAAAAAAAAAAAAAAAAAATGAGGTGCTAAAGAAAATTCTGAAAGATGAAACCCCCTAAACTTACACAAGCACTAAAAACAACATTCACAAATAATTTAAAATGGGAAAGGAGACACCTATTAACTTCTCCAGCTACTGGATGCTAATTTCCAAAAGCCAAGTATCTGGTACTTTTTGCCAGCCCCAAGCAATATTGCTTGGTGCTTCCAACCTTCTTCCCCTTTTTCCTTTTCACTTATGCACTTGCACTTCTCTCCTCTGAAAGTATGTATCAGTCCTTTAAACCAGAGTTGAATTCTTTGATGCTCAGTGCCACTGAATCAAGCTCCAACACAAACAGGAGTAAATTATAGCAGTGGTTTCTTACATTGTTTCTGAAAGCCACCAGCTCAACTTCCTCAATCTAACATCAAAACCTGTTCTGATCCTGTGTTTCACAAGGCTGTCCCTTCCACTTTCTCCAACTGTTTTTGACTGATGGCATTATTAAAAAAAAAAAAAAATAATAAAAAAAAATATGGAGTTGCTTGCTGTCAGTATCAGGTGCACCTGAAAAACCCTATATATTATAATCTGGGATGGCCAAACTTTAGCTCTGAAACAATCCTAAATACTGTTTACGTATTTTCTACTGCTGCTTCAAAGCTACACAGCCAGCAACCACCAATTTTACAGTTTTTAATGCTTTTGACTCCTGTACCATCAGCAGTTAAGGCAAAGCACTTAAAAAACCCCACATTTTAGGCCACATAACTATTTGTTACAATGTCACAAATTTATAAATAATGCTGAGATTATATAAAGGTAATCTCTATACTTTCTTATACAAGAAGAAATGCCCTGATTAAAGCAACCGGGCAAGATCTTCCCTTATAAGCATAAGAATACAACAACTTGGTTTGGAATACTTGTGCACAAAATTTTTGTTGGGTTTATTCCTGTAACAGCTGCTTTCATTACTATCAAAGGAATTCTCTTTATTGGCTGGAGTTACTGAAAACAACAACTGGCCCATTGCTAACAATAAGTGAACTGTCAGACATAAATGGAAACTCAAAATTTTAAAATCATATTAAGTTTGTGAAAACCAATGGAATATTGAATAATTGTTAAAATCGATGACCTACAATAGGAACAATAGATTTTCTGTTAAGCAACACCTTTATAAGTTGTTTGTATTTTTTTTTTAAATCAGGCTATTAGTTTAAATGCTTTTCAGATATAATAGTAAGAACATCTTCTTAAACACATGACTACAAACAACAGCTTTGAGAATAATCTTGGTTCATTGCTTGGTGACAGTAAGCCTGAAGCAGTACACACAGACAGGTTGATCGATTAGTTTTGGACACAGGAAGACCTTCCATTTACAGAATCAACGTACTAGAGGCAAAGATAAACTTAGACACAACCTCATATGCTGCAGTTAACACCTCACTTTCATAGAAAATATTGATTCAGTCTTAAGCAGTTTATTCCACTAACTACAAACCATTGCTGCTAGCATCTCTGAAGAGAAGCAAGGCCACTCAATATTTAGATTTTCAAATATCCTTTTGTGCTGCTTTTCACAAATGTTTCATTAATGGTAAAATTGTATTTACAGAATAATGACTGCAAGTAAAAAGCAGAGTAACTTTTTTCCTTTTAAGTCTAGGATACAAAATCTTATAACGATTATTCAAGACTTGTCTACTGAATTTAGTATTTGGAAATAGTTCACTGGCAACCACACTTCAAGCCTTGTGAATATCAAGCAGCACCTTGTATTTCTTTAGTGTCCCTTTACACAGGGATGAACCTGTAGCTTCTCACATTAAACACTTCCAGGTTGAAGTAGTACATTTTTCCTCTCCTGGTTAATTTAGATTTCTTAGCCCAGTTTTCCTACATGTTAATATATTTTTACTACCATCCTGTACTCTGTAGGTTTCTGGATTAAAAGATCTTGTTGATTTGATTTTATTTTTATGCACTTTTTTATGCTGAGTGATTTAAAATAAAAGAGAGACTTCCTCCATAATAGATTTTATTTTGTATGCTTATTCTTTCTTGACCTTTGTCCCATATTAAAACACACAGTACCTCTCAAACAGTTTACATACCTGATGGCAATTCTCAGAGATAATTCCGGGGAATATCTACCACCACCACTGAAAACAACTACCTCATATTGAAGATCTTGACCATATCAAGGAGGGTGAGCATATGGGTCAGGATCACAAAAGGTGATCTGGAAAACATAATCCATCAGCCCTCAGATGTGGTATAAAGAGGGCTCTTCTCTGAACAGAAGATAACGCTTCTCACTTTTTAACCATGTAGAGTCCTTTCTGTCTACTTGAATCTGTCCAGGTTAAATTCCAGAAAACTCTGTAGCAAAAGCAGAGAAAAAGGAATTTGGGGAAAATGCAGAATCTGCACAACTGCCAGAAGCAGAGTTAAGAGATTTTCCGGAAGAAAGGGTCTTGTCTGGAGCAGTCTAGAGGGGGAAAAAGGCAGGGGAGAAGGAATATACACTGTTCAATCATAAAGCCCAACACACACATCTCAGAAAAAAGCTGCATATCCAGGTTGAATTATGGAAAAGAAAAGCATCTTGGGATTATTTCTATCATAAACTCTTGGAAAGCAGTGAAGATCATAAGGAATGGTTCTCCAAAATGAAACCTAGAGCTCTGCACCAGCAGAATCAAGAAAAAACAAACCTGCTGTGAAGTGCAAAATTAATCTTAATCATTAATCTCTACAAACTACAAACTGTATGAATAATACATATTTCAGATAAAAGTAAATATTTGTTTTCTTAACAAAATCATTCCTTTGGAGATTAAATAAAATACTGGTTATTTTTACTTAACTCACATTTTCATCCTCTCGAAAGGAGAACTGCATCCCTGACGACAATGATTTTCTCGAAGATCAGTACAAGCTGCAGGGCTTTGAACTTTCCAGAAACAATACTGAAATCTTGTAACCTTCTGAAGAAAATAATGTCTTTATTGCCAGTGGAATATTAAAAGCATGAATTTCTGTAGCTAGGGTCTTTTAAAAAAGAAAAAAAATATATAGTGTAGAAAGCATGAAATACACCAAGCATCAGGGAACCCAAACAACAGCACTACTGGAAGAACCACCACCTTCCTCCTCCACACTACTGATAAACTGGACTAGTCTGCCTTCAAATGAAGGACTAGGTTAAAACTAGTTTTCCCTGCTCTTGCACCAGACTTTTTGCAGTTTGCATTCTTAATTCACTTTCTACATTGGTTCAGCACTCGGTAGGCTGTGTTACACATGCACACTAGAAATATGTTTAGTTACAGCTGAAAAACAGCTCAAAAAAAAACCCTTAAAGCTTATTGCTAATGAGCTTCAGATACCTAGTTCTGAGTAGCAGATCTGGTTTTACCAGACACACAATGCCATCAAGATTAGCCTGTGCACTGATCAACTCAACCAGCAGGAGCTAAGGACATACATGAGATAAAGACAAACCAGCAGAATTGGTAGACACAAAAGAGTGTCTCCAGGAGCTCTTCATCATAGCTCTGCTGAACAGACAACAGAAGGACAGCTCTGCTTTGATGGATAGAGCTCTTCTAGAAACTACTCAAAACTATTAAGACTATACTTTCAAGCAGAGTTTCTCATGCCTTCCATCTAGATACCTATTAATCTCTTACCAAGTGCAAATAAATCACCACTTTTCAGTTTTCAGTTTTATTTTCCACTAAAGGCAGGGTCGGGCATCTCCAAGCAACTACTACATTACATTTTCGAGCCCAAACTGCGCAGCTATGCTAGCTATGACCCAGCTAAAAAAGTTTTGAAGCTCAAGAGCATGCAAGTACTGACACGTGAACCTAGACACTCTGCAGAAGTCTGTTCTGCTAGACCAATTATAGCAGGTCTTCATGTGGCAGAGCTAGCACACCCAAGAGCATACTGTAGCAGAAATGTTACAGCGTATACGGATAATGTATTGAAAGGCCACGGTCCTGGCAAGGTAGCAGGCTTGAATCATCAAAAGGAGAGTCTCTTGATGGGTTAGAGAGCTTAGAAGTAAAGGAGTTTGTGCCCTGTGAAGTTTTGCTCTTTTTCAAGCAACTGGAAGAACTACTAAATCTCACCTGTTAGGCAGACTCAGAAGATGGATGTGCAAGACATTTTAGCAAGTAAATTCAATTTTCTGGTAGTAAATACACCTGCTTTTTAGCGATCTCTATACTGATCCCAAAGAAGGGATGTATTTTCTCAACAGAACATTATCCTCTGCACAAAAATTGCCCTGAATTTAATAATAATAATAATAAAAAAAAGAAATAAATAAAAATTAAAAGGATTTCATACACACAAGAACTATGAAAACTGGAATGGTGGGCAAAACCAAACTGCAGCACATATTTAACAAAATTTTGAAATATGCCAGTTGTCCTATTAATTTTTTAAGTGCCTACTACTTATGGGTAAAGCTTCAAACAGGTCTTTCTTCCTTGTAAGAGCAGTAAGTAGTGAACTTTCGTAACAAAACAAGAATCTATTGGAAACAAACTAGATTTCCATCATAAGATTTCTGCTTAGAAGTAAAACCAGGTTTCACTTCAACAGCCCACCCTTCCAGAAGCTATCACAGACGATTAGATACCATTCTTAATTGTTCTACAGAACCTTACATAACAACACTGATTAACCCAACAAAAAAAAAAAAAAAATTCTTCTTTTCCATTGGTTCCTCATGGTACTTTGATAAAGTCAAAAGTCACAACAGATGCACAAGAAGTCCTTGGCCAACAAAAAATTATTACCTGAACAGGTTTTTTGTTCCACAATCAGTAAACTGTGTGGAAGGATATTCCTTCTATACAAAAAAGCACTACAAGGGAGAGAACACAAAATGAAATAGCTGTTCTGGCAGTCAATACTTCTGTTGTCCTAGAAAAACATATCGCATGTCATCCATCATGACAAATGTATTAATAAAGAAATGAAAAGTCTAGAATCCTCAGGCTGCCAAGTTTTGTTACAGCACAAGAAAATGAAGTTTGGCTTTCTCTTACTCCCACTCATGATCTTATCAAGTTCTTGTATTAGTCTTCCAATGATTCATATCCAAACAAACGAATCTTCATCTTAAGCGATTTTTAATGAAATTACTACTGATAAGATTCATCGATGTAAACAAGAAGAAAAAGTGCTTTATAAAATAAGATAGGAAAACTGCAAGAAACATGCTAACACTGAAGTTTCTGTGTGAATGCTTATCTGTGGGTTGACAGCATTCCCGTTCTGAGTACTACTCTTTAAATTAAGATTTAGTGGATATACACTAGATATACTTCTTAATCTACCAATAAAGGCATTGCTTGCTAAGACAATTCTGCTTTACAGATGATTGAAGAATAGCTTGGCAAATCTGTGAGTTTTCTAATTTACTACATAGAAATATTACCTAGTAACATTCCTTTCCATTTTGAGAAGATGACTGTAAGGAAAAGGATTTTCAACTTCTGTTTTTAAACCCTTGGAGGAATGCATACTGTAGACATTACTCCAATTATTTAAAGATAAAGCTAACAGAATAGTACAGAATTGACAAATGTAAAAGCAACAGCCAGCTTTTCCATACAGTTAATACATTCTAGGCCATCTACTTTCTCAGCACTGCATCAAGGATTTAAGCATGTCTTTATAAAACATTCCCAGCATTGAAGCCTCTACACACACACACTTTAATATTACATTCAGAGTTTCCCTGATTATTTTTTTTTTTTAAACAAAGAAGAACAGATAATCCTGACAATTTTTTTTCAGAAGAATCATAAGGCTTCAGAACAAAGACATGACAACTATGTACTGCAACATGATTCATATCTTTCTGATGCATTAAGTGAACAGTGAGAGCTGAATTAAAACGTAAGGCCAATCTGCCAGCGCAAACGAGAACTTGAGTAAATGGTAGTTTTCCTTTTAACTCAAAAGGCTGCATTTTGGGCAGAATTCATTCCAGTGCCTTCACAATGACCTGCAAGAAGAACTATCCTCAGAGTTCACAGCTCACTGCTTGGCCACAGGCCATCCTCTGCATGACGCAGAAGTTGGCAATATATGCCTGCTCCGAGCTGCCAGCTCAACTGCACTCTCTGCCAGGAAGCTATTACTCTGTGAACAAGCCTATGGGAGAGAGCAACCAATCAAGTTATTTTTAAGGAACAATTGGTGAAGAGCAACAAGTACAGTGGACTACATTGCTCTCCTCCAACTATATTGTCTACCATTAATTTACTGCAGTCACAAGCAGCATCAGCTTTTGCTCCATTGCTACACTTAGCTTGTCCAAATCAATTCTGTGCAGTTTTGGTGACATTTAAGTATTTCAAAAACCAAAGCACCTGGGCATGTGCTCCCTAGTTGCATTTGCTGTGCGCCTCATCCCCCTCTGGGGAGGCTATTCATGACTGATTCAACTTTAGCCTGATGGCTGACCAGCTCATCAGCAATAGATGATTTGTCAGAAAAATATACTCCTTCACTGCAATCAACAAAAATGGATAAATGAAAAAAAAAAAAACCAACCCTTCACCTTCCCAGAGACAGCCTGCACTGCATGGCCTACAGACTCACTTGTTGGCACACAGGAAGTTAAAAATATCTGACTAAATAGCATAAAAGGCAGAAGACAGCCCAGCAGCCAGTTTTGCCATCCATCTTGCACTGTACAGCATGGGTTCTTGCACAGAGCCGTGGCCTTACCTCAAATAAGCAGTGAAATATCACTGCAAAAGATGAAAAATTGCATGGCTACGGAGTCTAAAACACCTGAAGACATAAGCGGACCCTTGCTCCTCTGAATACTTAAATATAAAGCAACTTTGCTAGTCTTCTGGTTAGATTCATAGGCAGCCTTATTTTCATTTTAATGGGAAAATTATCCCAGAATGAATGTGTGTGAACAAAGGCAAGCCCATTTGTCAGACATCCAAAATTATTATTTTGGAAACAAATAAACATGTGCAATTTAATTTGATTTCACTTAGCAAGTGCTAAAAGCCAAACAATGTGATACTAATTAGTTCATACTGACAATGAAAGGAATTTCTCAGTTACTCCAAGTATGACTTCTGTGAAGCCAACCTATCCTAACAAAGAAAAAAACTCCTATACTTACACAGAAATTCATGATCTCTGCAGAAGTAAGTTTCTGCAAATTCAGAGAAAGGTACTGCAAAGATAAAATTTGCTTTACAGTACTTAATTTACTATTTCAATAGCTGTTACTTCAATAGCACTTTTAGAAGACGAAAGTCATTAGTTCTCTGCGATAACTAATGATTTGGGGGGCAGCAAGGGTTAGCCTCATTTCCAGACACCTTGATTACAAGAAGTGCTATGGCTTTAGAAGACACAGCACTATGCTACAAATACATATGCAATAGTTTCAAGGAAAGGAAGAACTTAGATACAGTCAAGATATCGGGCAGGTCCCCAGATAAGAGAAAGACAAAATGAGTAATACATATACACATACACACACACTCCCCAAGTACCCAATATATTAGGCCTATTTGGTGTAAGTTTAAGAACAAATCTTTCATATAAAAGGCATTCCAAACCCTACCCTCAAGGCAGATTGGAAGTAACTACTACTTCTTTTCTCCTGCAGGCACAAGTGGAGAAAGTTACAAGTGAAAGAGTATTTCCTTTTCTACGTGCATTTCAAGAAACATCTTAGCAAGAAGTTAATTAGAAATCCCGGAGAGACATTTTACACCAGCCAACCTAGCCCACCTGAATCTTCAAAAGTAACCATGGTCCTTTCCTGCTTAAGCTAAGGAAGGAAGCTTTCACTTAATTTATCAGTCATGCTTTGAACGAATGTTTCCATAACCAGGAATCCAAACCACGGTAGATTTCACAGATTCAAGAGATACAAACTTTAAGGACATGTTTAACCTAACAACTTTTGCTGAAAAAGCAAGCAAGAAATTAGATTCAACAGTGTTTCCAAGAGAAGTCTTGGCCAACTAAAAAAATCTTAGAAGTGGATCCAAGAAATGATTGGTTGCAAAATGACTGCCTGCCCTTTAAGTTTTCCTTAAGTTTTTGAAACAAGAGAACACGCAGAACATCAAGTTCTGTTGGTCTCAGATTTATCAAAGAACAGAGACTACAAATTGCCACACCTTAGTAGAACAAAACACTTAAGAATAGTGCACCTTCACATTAAGGAATAGAAAACATTTTTCTCTACTTAACTGTAAAGGATAAAGTCAATTCTCCCCTCACGGAACTGGTGGACTCTGCGCATCTTTTCCCCTAATTATCCGATAATCTGAAATGTGAAGTTTTGTATTAAATATCCAGGGTCTGCTTAGCCTAGAACACTATTTACACAGACACAGTAAGAATACACTCATGTTGCCTCACACATTTAATCTGTGACTTTTTTTTTCCAAACAGATAATTTGACAGTCATTAGAAGTCATATCTTTCATTATTCAGCTTGCCTAAACTCACTTGCAAAAACATCATTTTGCAGCTGACAACCTTAAAAGAAAAAATGCAACTCCTTCAGAGCATCATGAAAATGGCATCCAAGCTAGTCCAAAACTAAGTATGTTCACACAAAGTTGTGATCAGGAAAAGCCACATACAACTTGTGGGAAATAAAGTATGAAAGGGAAACAACACAGGATACTAACACAAGGAGTATTCGGGATTACAGGTGCTTTGACGTTCAATAATTTCAGAAGGTATATAATTTCTGTGGAAGTTTTCAAGTACTCAGAAAAACTAAGGAGGACAGACAAAATATGAACAATTGAATTTTAGCCAAAGTACAGATCACATCTAAAAATAAATAAAATAAAGATATTACAATATCTGCTGATTTTTCATATTAATATTTGTACTGTTGCCCATCTTCCTTCTCCTTCAAATAACTCTGTAATTTATTCCCTACAGACTTTATTCTTCAAAGAAATTTAGAAGGTACAGAACAAGCCTTTAGCAAAAAGCATTTAAATGGGTAAGCAAACCTCTATTTCGGAGTAATTTTTGGCTAGGCCTGTTGTCTAGATCATACAGTATTTCCTCTAAACTTCTTTCCAACATAGCAGCAGACCACTAGGAACAGGAGTATCACCTCAAATTAAGGCAGAGTTTCACGGCATCTCTCAACTTCCTTTATGAATGTCAGGCACAAGATTTGTCCTTTTCTACAGATAATCTTTCAGAAGTTAATAGAAAGCAAATTTACAGTGAAGCATCCCTGTTCAAATCCCAGTGTTCTTGATCAAACTGTCCAAAATACTACAGAAATATGAACTTCATTATTCAAAAGATGTGTGATCTGGGAAGCTATGCAACTTACAAACTCTGGCAATCAGCTGTAGCTGAAAAACAGTTTAAGAGACCTTTTCCCAGTACCCCTGAAGAAAACACTCACTTCCACTGTTCAGATGGAGTGGAAGCTCACATGGAACCTACACCTGCTACCAGAGCCTGAAGGAACTGGGGTGACTGTCCCTAGCTTCTGAGAACAACAGTCCAGATTCAAAACCACTAAACCTTTGTTTTGTACTGTGATTACTAACAGCCTCCTCAGAAACATGAAGAGCTGAGAAAGACTGATTCGTTGGAGTTGGGGAGCAGCTATCAGGAAACTGACTGAACACAGATGGTTTTACACCCAGTATGCTTAGCAACAACATAACCTGTCAAACAAGGGAAGAAAGGTCTGTATACATATACCAGATTTCTTTTTGCAGTAAAAGAACAGAAAGGAATGAGTGAAGCGACTAAGGAGAAGAGTTTGGATACCATGGAAGATAAGAAAGTAGAAGTGGTTGGAATATTAATGGAAAGAGAGATTGCTGTACATTGCACCCACTGTAACCTTCCATTTAAAAACCACCAGGTTCAGAGGTCCCAACCACAACAACTCAGACACATTTCCACCCAGGCTATCAGGCCCTATCTCTCGTTTTAACCAAAGTCAAGTTTCAAAAGCTCATCACTCAAGGGAGATTAGCGTGGAGGGGAAAACACAGCATTTGACTTCAGCAACACAAATCAAGTCTTAATCATCAAAACCATTTTCAGGAAGTGGCAGATCTGTGCATGACTGGCTCTGCTGTTTGTTAGCTGAAGATAAAGCGCAATTCTGAGACTGCAGAAACAAGATACAACTCACGCAAAACTGACCTGCCTAGTGCAGCATCAAAGAAAATGTAACTGACAGAATTTCACAAGCAAGCCATTAAGCATTCATACTCACAGCAAGACGCTTTCTATGTCTAATACAGGGACATTAAAAGATGCTTTGAAAAATCACCATACACTAGGTGCGGGGGGTATAGGGTTCTAGCAAAGCTAGAGATCACACTAGCAGTAGCCATTTCCTGGGCAACACACACACAGCCAGGCACCTGGTTAGAATACAAACGCTAAAAAAAAACCTCTACCATTTAGAATTGACCCACAGATTTTATATAGTAGTCACAGACACATGCAGCAAGCTACATCTCTAAATCAATTTCAAGAACAATCAATACTCATCTAACACACTAGGTGGGCTAAGTAAATAAAGTTTGATTTTCACAATTGCTTGTGAGTGTGCCTCCCAGTGAAACAACAAAAAAAGCCAAAACTAAGATCTGCTTCAGGACTAAGAATAGTTTTCCTGTGGTCACTCTGCCATGAAATCACTGCAATCTCTCTATTTTCTGAGTCAACTAAAGAAGTATTATTGCAAGAAGTGGCAAGAATATTTTGCCTTATCTAAAATTACAACCCTATATATTCACAGTAAGTGAAGAAGCTTTCAAATCTGTAAGACTATACGTGATACTTTTTTAGAAATCATTACAGAAATACTAAGGCATATTGAGTTTGCCAAGAAAGACATTCTAGTATGGTAACTCACTATATTGCATATAAGATACTGATGATTGAATTTCCATAAAATCTTTTAGTTCAGGAGAACTAAAGGTGCATCTTAAGCAGTTTTTATCTTAACTCTCGAAAACATGTGCCAAGTTAACAAACAGAACACCACAGAAGTGCACTGACAAAAGTGGCATCAACTTTTATCCTCTAGAGACTCCTTCAGGTATACAAGTTAGTTATGCCAGCTGGCCTACCAAAAAGCAAATCTTACACTTTAGAATGCTGAAGAGCATCACCGTAACTTCATCCTCTTACAGATTTCTGAAAGATATCCTCAAACTCTAATCTATTTCCTGTAGTTTCCATAGGCAGCTGCTTTCCACAATGAAGTGTGATGTTTGTTACCTTCCTAACTCACAACTGGATCTCTCATTTATGGCTGCCCCACATTCCAGCTTTGTGCAGCATAAGTTCATATGCTGCTTTGTGAAATGTAATTGAAATTTCCATCACTTGAATTCAGTTAGTAGAATTTCTAGAATTTCAATATCTAGAATTTCAAGAGTGGTGGGAGACAACATAGGAAAGGTTTCCCCCTCATTTCAGGATGGCAGGGAACACAGAATAACGTTGTTGAACTTCTGGAAGGAAACGTCATTACATACCCACCCAATTCTCTACTAGACTATGCTCTAGATCCCACTGATAGAAATTCAGACCCACTTGCGCCGGCCCAACCCTTTGTAACCCCAGACTTCAGCAAAAGAAGTGTAGAAGTAACTGGCAGGTATAAAAAGAACTGCTGTACAGAAAGACATGCACAGTTAAGTAGCACCATTTCAAGGCAGCTAATTCTACAGCTTACTGTTCTTCAGGCAGCCAATTACACCGTGATTCAGACAGCTTTCATTTTTGCTTAGAAAGTCTCCAAGTGATACTTTCATTTGCTGAAATATAGGCTGGAAGAAGACAACTATAACTAGAACAGGAACTTGCACTTTCTAAAGCAGGTTTTGTCAGCAAAAATCTAAAGCACTATAATTAGTCAAGATTTAATTACCCCTGACATGCAAGAAATGAAGATGTAATCAAGAATGATTAGAAAAATTGCAACATTGAGTTGTGCAGCTAACTGCTAGCAGTACCTTACAGAAATCTCAAAGCTCTAATTTCGTAGACATTAGCACAACAATTCAGTGCTAGGACTTTCTGAAGACACAAACAAACATAAAATAAAAAAGGCAATACTTGTTTCTTCATGTAAATTTGTAAACCTTATACTCATGTATACCCCGATGGCTCATGAAAAAACAAACACACATGCAGAAAAACCACCACAGACAACATGCAAGGCCTACATTCAGAGAATTTGTTATTGAACAAGTTTATGGGTTTTTCTGTTTCTTGGGTTTTTTGGTTTTCGGGGTTTTTTTTCCCAGGTTTAACACCAGCAGCAGCATTTTTCTTTTCAACAAGTGGAGCAGTTGGGAGTTACTGAACACATATGAGTTTGGACCAGACTCATGTTCTTAGCTATGCCTTTCAATCCTTTATTTGGTCAGGAACCAAATAAAACACATTTTCTGGGACTCAAATTTATGTCATGCAATTTCCTTTCTAAGACAATACCAAGTTACATGATTTCAGGAGATGCAATGACATAATAAATGCAGACAGATTACCAGCATGGTCAGTATTAAGCACTGGACTTGAATGCCTTATACTGTCATAGCACAGAAGCAACTATGAAGCCTAACGAGCAACACTGTAATAGCACCAACTTTTTGCTGACAAAGAACTCTGGCAAATCCTGACTTCTTGGATCCCATTTAAACTTCAAAAGGGAACATGCCACACCTGACCCCTCTCCAGTATCAATTAGCATCACAAAGTTTCTAAACTTCTGAAGTGCTTCCTGTCCTTCTGCTTTACTTAACTGGGACATCTGTGGCTGTTGTCTCCTTAGACTTTAGTAAAGCCTCTGACACCACCTCCCACAGCATTCTTCTGGAGAAACTGGCTGCTCATGCCTTGGACGGGGATAATCTTCACTAGGTAAAAAAAATCTGGCTGGATGGCTGGGCCCAAGTGGTGAGTGGAGTTAAATCCAGTTGGCAGCTGGCCACAAGCGTGTTCCCCAGGGCTCAGTACTGCCTGCAGGCAGTTCTGTTGAATAACTTTACCAATGATCTGGATGAGAGGATCAAGTGCAGCCTCAGTAAGCTTGCAGATGGAGGATGGGAAGGCTCTATAGGGGGATTTGGACAGGCTGGATCAATGGGCTGTGGCCAGTGGTATGAGATTCAACATAGCCCAGTGTCAGGTCCTGCACTTGGGTCACAACAACCCATGCAACACTACAGGCTTGGGGAAGAGTGGCTGGAAAGCTGTGCGAAGGAATGCTGGTCAACAGACAGCTGAATATCAGACAGCTTGTGCCCAGGTGGCTGAGAGCATCCTGGCTTTTATCAGAAATAGTGTGACCAGTAGGACCAGGACAGTGATCATTCCCTTCAGTACTGGTGAGGCTGCACCTCAAATACTGTGTTCTGTTCTGGGCCCCTCACAAGATGGACATTGAGGTGCTGGAGTGGGTCCATAAAAGGGGAACAGAGCTGGTGAAGGGTCTGGAGCACAGGTGTGATGAGGAACAGCTAAGGGAACTGGGGTTGTTTAGTCTGGAGAAGAGAAGGCTCAGGAAAGACTTTACCAGTCTCTACAATTACCTGAAAGGAAGTCGTAGCGAGGTGGGTGTCAGACTCTTCTTCCAGGTAACAAGCGACAGTAGAAGAGGAAATGGCCTCAAGTTGTGCCAGAGGAGTTTTAGATTGGATATTAGGAAACACTTCTTCACCAAATGGATTGTCAAGCATTGGAACAGGCTGCCCAGGGAAGTGGTGGAGTCACCATCCCTGGAAGTATTTCAAAATATGCGTAGATGTGGCACCTGGGGACATGATCTAGTGATGGACTTGGTAGTGCTACGTTAACAGTTGGACTTGATAATCTTAAAGGTCTTTTCCAATCTAAACTTTTCCATTACTCTATAAATTAGGCATTCAGTAAGCAGATTACAGCTTGTTGAAAACATAAACAGTGAAGTAGTAGACATGGCTCACACCAGCTGCATCTACAATAGTGATTTAGCAAGCCAATGGGGCACTCTTTGGTGCAAGCTTGCAGTGTGTTTATATCTGGAGTTTTGCAGCATTTATTATTAAGGCACAGCTCAAGCATGCTCAAAGCATCGTCCCCCTCCTGGTGAAACTAGAGCTCAAGTCCTACCCCAAGATTCTACCTGTAGTTCTCTACTTTTAACAAAGATGCAAGATCTTCCACAGTCCATTCTCTACACAAGCACAGTGAACTCCAAGGACTGACAGCTAATGCAAACTCCCCTGACAAGAGAAATGCAAAGTGAAGATGAAGTCCTAGAATCACAATGGAACACAGCAAACAGCCTCTCTTCACCACACAGATCAGTAACAGAGATGCACCCAAACAACTTGTTATAAGAGTACTACATATATACCAATGCCAAAATAGGTTAATTGGTTCTTAAGTTAACTTAATCCTAAACTTGTCCTATATTACAGTAGGTTCTCAGGGTTGGGGGGGTGTTTTCACAAAGAAGATCATTCTCCTCAAAATACCCCATCTGTGTATTTAACAAATACACACCAGCAAATATTTTCGAAGTGAGCTGAGGTGAAGTTTTAGAAGTTAATTAACATTTAAGCTTATTTACATTTCCTAAAAAGTGATGATAAAGAACAGGTGTTTGGTCTACCCACTTTCACTTTAAAGGCACAAGATCAGAAATAACATGCTTAAATTCATTCTATGATCTACCCTCTTTGCTAAGACCCATCTGCTCCCTTCAGCTCTACAGTGCCCACTCCCTGCACTCTGCCAATTCTTTTCTCCTAAAGCAGAGCAACTATTCCTACTGTGCTGTGTTGATGATACCCTTTTGGTATATGCCCTTTCACATTTTCTTTTCCTGCCCTATCAACCCTAACTGGGTTGTTGGGGGTTTTGGGGGGCTTCTTTCGTGCTGTTTTCCTCCCTTTTTGCTTTATGGGTTGCAGAACAGCTTGGTTGAGCAAAGTCTCTTATTAGCCCAGTAATGTTGCCCACTAAATTATGTGTTCTTGCTAAGTAAGTATTGATACACAGTAATTAAGCTCACGTAGACCTATTAATGTTAATAAGCTGATTAACAGAGGGTTCCTGCAAAAGCCCAGAGCACTCAGCTCACACCCGAGCTAGACTGCTTTTAGTTAGACTGACAGTCACAAGGAAAACAGAAAATTGTTTCCTCATCACTATTGCTTAGCTTCCAAACCATGAGTTGCCTTACCAGAGTTATAAACAAAAATAAAGGACACTGGCTCAAAACTCTTGGAAAACCATGCGTTAGTGACATACGCTGTAAGGGAACCAGACTTTAACAGACAGAAAGGTAGAGACATGGTCACTTAGTACATTCTCTTGCAGTTGCCTATTTTATATCAATGGGGCAATCCTCTGCACTTCTATTTCCTCTAAATGTAAGAGTGAACATATCTGGTTGAGATTTTCCACACACTCCAATTATTAGTATTATTATTACTGTTTCATTCAGTAATCTACATTTTTAATGCATGTGCCGATACTACCTGGGGTGAAAACGTACAGAGTTATTAAAGATCTATTGTTACACTACTAATAATACAGAAGCCCCTTATTCCTAGACATAGTTCCTGTGCAAGACAAGCTTGCATATTTACTACACTGTAAATGTGCATATGAACTGTGCACCAGAATTGTTGACTATTCTCTTGCCTCCCCACCTTTCTGCATTGAAGTTATGTCATGAGTTTCTACTCACTTCAGAGCTGGACAAGCAGAAAATTAAAACACAGCTGAGTTTTACAGTACTGTTAACATACAGTGTTGTATGATAAAAGGAAGGGAGAAGAATGAAGCTGAGCCTGAGAAGGGAGGGGTGGGGGAAAGTGGTTTTAGTTTTAATTCCAATTTCTCGCTATCCTACTGTGTTATGAACTGGCAATATATTAATTTCCTTGAGTCTGTCTTGCCAATGACAGTAACTGCTGAATGATCTTCCTGTCCTTATCTCAACCTAAAAGGTTTCCTTCATATTTTTTCCCTCTGTCCTGTCAAAGAGGGGAGTGATAGAGCAGCTTGGCAGGCACCTTGCAGCCAGCCAAGGTTAACCAACCTCACTTAACACAGCTGAATGAAGAGCTGTAGTCATTTGCTTCACTTGAAACGTAATAGCCCTCAAACATCCTTGTTGCTTCCAAAATTTCCTTTCTACCATTTACTGCTAAGTATTTTTTCTGCAATACTCTCATGCAAATGCAGTCTTTTATCATGGACTAGAGAGTCAAGTCTTCCTGTCAGTATAAGCTACAACCCCAAAACCTAGTGTAATCCACCCTAATGTGGTGGATAATATGTAAAATATATTCTACTCACCTCAGAGCCAAGGCTAACAGTACTTGGTCATTCATAAGCAGGAACAGCAGGTTTAATTTCCATTGCAATATAGACAGGTGGTTGTGTATCCAAGGTACTAGCTACGTCTGCTGCAGCAGCTCTGTAGGCTTGCACTCTACTGTGGTTGCAGATTCACCCACAGTCCTTTTGACAATAAAATCTCACAGAAAGCACAGCCAAACTTGCAAGCAACAGCAATTATTTTGACTTATTCCACCTACAACAGCCTTTCTCAATGGCACTCACTAGGACATTTCCAGCTATGAGGAAGAGGGAGTTCACAGTCTATCCATATCCCAGTATGGATATAAGAATGTAAAATTGTCACATTACCAGAAAAAGATCTTCACAGCAAGTAGCAGCTAAGAAAATAACAGAATGCTTTTATGCTTTTTATAGGCTACGCTTATTACATACCACACAGCAAAATCAAAGAAGAAAGGCTATTTGATGCCTGGCTGTGAGGCTTTCTTCTTCACTACATGCCTCTTTAGATTCAAAGCAAAAAGAACTTCCAACATAATACAAAAATCATAGGGTTTGTGAAGTTGTTCATAAGCTCACTCTTTGCAGTCTAACTAGACAGACTAAAATACAAGGTACAAGATGCTACCCATCACAGTGCATACCCCCAAAGCAGGGAGAAAATGGAAACCTAGATTGCCCAGGAGGAAAGCCATTGTACTTTTAAGTACCGAAATAATCTTCACTATTAGTTGACAGATTCAGCCCTTGAATTTTGAAATACACTTCTATTAAAAAAAAAAAAAAAAAGAAAAAACCACAAAAAACCCACAAAAAAACCCAAACTATTGTGCTAATAAAAATATATGCATCCATGTAGCTTCTCCCACCTCCCAAAGAAGAGAACTTCACAGCTGCTTGTAAAAAACATACCTGTCACGCATAATTGTCTAAGCAAGACACACTGGGAAAATTATCTAAAGCCCAACACCAGACTTCCCTTTGAATTCCAGTAAAACCCCTCTTCAGACTCTCTCTTCTCCTTACGTTTTATCTCCCATCATGGCAAAAGAAAAAAAAACAAAACAAAAAACCACAAAGACTTACAGCTAAAAATCTGTTAAAAAGAAATCAATTCAATCTACCTCAGATGAGAGGAAGGAGGTGTGGGAATAACAATAACGGGGGTTGGATATGGAAACTTAGAAGAAAGACTTCATTCAGACCTATCTTGTACTGACAAGCAGCTGTTCTTATTCCCTTAAAGGACAATACCGAGTAAAGACAAACGTACATCTAGCGAAAACTTTCAGTCTCATAACAGTTGTGAACAATTAATCACCTCTTCCAAGCATATTCTTCAAAAACATAACAGGTAAAACTATCAAAACCACTAGCTGATTGAACACAAGAACACTAATACTGTGTTCAACATAAGAATTCCACTCCCCTCATTATACGTATTTCACGAGAAACTAAATTCTGAAACAGGGCATGGAAAACCTGCTTTTTTCCTTTAAAAAACTTCCACGGAAGAAAGCTTAACTTTTAAAACTTCCACAATGATTGTCTTTGGAGTCAGTCTGTGGCAGCTTGACAGTTAGTGTCCCATTTCCCAAAACTTCAAGATGAGGACTACGAGAACCATTCCACTAGCCATCTGAGGCTACCAGATGCACATTCTGCACAAGTGGCCAATTACTGAACTAGTCAATCAGTAATTACAGTGAATTGGGTGCATTTAAAATCTGGCTCTTAACAAAATAATTATGTCCGTTTATTTGCTTTCTGCACTAATTGAGACTACTTATTCACCCATTTAACAGATAAGTGCCCATGCAGTACTTCATAAGACTTGCTTTCTGATCAGAAAACATGCTGCTCAAGAGAATGGCAATACTGCTATTATGACAATGGGAGAGAAAGACTGCTTGAAAAATTTGACCTTTCGACTGGAAAACCACAGCAGATTGGCAAAAACCCTGAAGAGCAGTCACATGGATAGAGGGAGCAACGACAGGCAAGAATTCCTACGTGCTGCTGTTAAAAAAAAAAAAAAAAAAAAAAAAAAAAAAAAAAGTCACTGAACAGATTGCTTTTTTGTACATCAGACAAATGCTTAGACTGGTTTCACTGAACACAAGTACAACAAAAGGTATAGCTTACAGTCAAAGATGTTAAACAGGGTTTAAAAAAAACAAAACAAGCCTCTCAACTACTTGTAACAAGTAATGTTTCAACTTCTGAATCTAGCTGTTGATCTACAGCTTCAGCATCAGAGGCTAAATTTGAAGGGGTTTCTGCATTGTGGTAATTTCTACCCATAACATCTGTGTTGATAATCTGCACCAACAGAGCATATTTCTCTGCAGTTCACATACTGTTTTCTTGTCATCAGCACCCGCTATGGACAAGTCTCAGAAATGAAAAGCACAGACATTAAGTTTTATATCCCTCTCAGTAAATGCAAACGCCTGGGTTTGAAAACCAGTTCCTCAAGTCAAGCAACTGAAAATGTCACAAAGGCGAGGAAAGCTCCAAGGAAAAATACTGAGGGTAATATCTGTTTTATGGAATGAATATATTAGAATGAGCTGAACAAAGATGGTTGATTTTGTAATCAGCTAGAATAAAGAAATAGCTACATCACCACTCTTCAAAAACAAATTCCCAAGCCTCTGGAGATAAGCCATGCCACACAGACTCCAAGACTGCTAACAAGAGCAGATTTCTTTGCAAAAAGAAAGTCCACAATGACAGCTAATTCAGATCTGGCAGAAACTGTTTTTCAAAATGTCCTTGTGAACATTAAGTTAACCTTCATTCAAAATCTTGGATACAAATTCATACCTAAGTTCAGTTTGAAACATCAAATTGCCTGAAGCACTGCCATCCACCCTCCTGCCACCCAGCACACACACTCTCTTGCTCCGAAGAACTGTGTTTTTCTGTAAGACCATTATGTTCCTCAGGCTCTGGTTACCATCAGCACAGCAGTGTACCACACTTCCCCTCCAGCAGGAAAATAACCATGTTGGGTTTTTTTGTTTCTGAACTTCCCTCTCCCACACTAATTTGAGGATTCTCTAAGCAAGACGGGAAAAAATTATTCTTGTTTTATGACAATGTTTTACATAACTACCTCCCAAAGGGTATTGGTCTGCACTGGTGGCCAAAAAGCATCAACAGGCAAGAACTCTATTTTCCTCTATGTCAGTGCCTACATGTATGGTTTGCATCAGAAAAAACACTACTGTAAAACAGATAATCCAGTATAATCCTACCAGCAGACAAATTATTTAAAACCTGGAACAGTAAAATAGCATAATTTTGTGGGAAGATACTCCAAAAACTATTTATGAAGACAGGAACCACATGGCTACTTATTTGCAGCAGTCAAGTATCAGCTGGAAGGGAGAAAACAGAAAAATCAGAGGGACAACAAATTACCAGGTGCCAAGAAAGCCAGTCAGCACAGAATGAGAACCTATTCCGTGATCTTTATAAACCAAATCAAAGCTCCCTTCCAGGGGCAGAGCTCCTTAGTAGAGCAATGAACTAACCTAACCCTCTGAACAGAGAGTTGATTTTTTTCACTATCATCTTGTAAATGAACATTAATTTTAACTCATAAGTTTAGTAGCCTCTGTACTACTACTGTATAATGATTCAAAGGAAGCCTACTAAACTTTACTTGAATTTCAAGCATTGGCTATACACTGGAACGACTTTATGCAGGAGATGCTGTTCAGGCTTTGCAGAACACAGCCTTTGTTATAAAGAAAACCATGCTTCTTTAAGGACTCCAAGGAGCTATTTGGTCTCCAAAAGGTTATCGCCATCTGTAACTCTTGAGAAGGAAAATAATTGTGTATAGTAAGATTTCATTCCTATTAGTTAACACTGCACAATGAGGAAAGCAAGGGAAGGGGGGGGGGGAAGAAAAGACTGACATTTTTAATTAAGTACACTTATGCATAAATCATGACCATATGATCATAGTATCACACGTGAGAGTTCAGTAACACTGCATTTCCTCCCATAGAAAAAATAAAGTACAAACTGTCCTGTCCACATGGCTTTTACTCTACTTCATCAGTCCTTTATAGAGGAAATTATTACAATGTCCTTAGCTCCGTGACATTTCAGGTCAACATTACTCTGGTTTGGAAACCATGTTCAACTACAACTATCCAGTAACCAGAGATCTAGAAAATAAGGTGTTGGCCTGCAGCTTTATATAGAAAACTGAAGGCTCTGACACACGTGCTTACCCAAACTGTAGCACAGACTAAATGGTGATGTGAAAGACAATCAGACACATTTCACCATCCTCAAAAAAAAAAAAAAAACCACAAAACCCCAAGTTTCAACATATTTAAGAAGTCTTAAAGACAGTAAACAGTAAACAGTACAATGACAAAAATATCACAAGCAGATTAAATTAACTTTTATTTATAAGACATAAAACATTCCACTCGCACTCAATGCAGACAGTTTATAAAGTAAAATAGCACACATCAAATGGTAAAAATATTTTGGGAAAATGGTGCTTGTTATTTCTTGTTGTAATAGAAGAAATCTTCATTCCAATTTCTTTCACAGCAGCGTGACAAGACAGGTTTTGTTTTAAGTGACAAATGTGGACAGAAGGGGATGCTGAACATGCAACACATTCAGAATTACTGCATCTCTAAGAAGGCAGCTGCAGAACAGAGCTTTGGCAAATGAACATTGTTGCACAATACAGAGCCTCTCTGAATCAACAGCCCAAGCCTACCATTGAAGTACAGTTTGAAAACCACATGGTAAAATAGCAAACAAGTTAAAATTTATAGATATCTAATCACAGGAAAAAGTTAGCAATTTCACCTCCCTTTCATAATTGCGGATCTCCTCTCAAAACACCTTCTGATCAATTTTGAAATAAACTGAAGTTGTGCAACATTAAGACAGGCATTGACATTTCCAGTGCCAACCAGTACCACAGAACTAGCAGGAGCAATGGCCCAAGAAGAAAGAAAGTCTGAAAAATCACATCAACACCAGCTGGTTTGTACTGGAGAGAGGCACTGAGTGCAGTGGGAGCCATGGGTGTCCCATGCTTGCCAGAACTAACTTACTACTTGCCAAAAGTTACTGTGAATTCCCAAACAGCCATTAATGGAAAAAAAGGTGGGTTCGTTTTAGCTTTCAGACATGTATTTTAGCTTTAAAGATAACCTAAACCCAGTATTTCAGTAGTTGGAGTCATGGTAATGGTTACAGAGTAAACTGACCCTTCTCCTAGAAGATTTTCAGTACCTTAGTTTTGCCACAGTTTGAGCAGCAGCTTCGCTTGCGGGTTCTCCCACCCAGATGAATCTTTCCATGGTTTGTGGCTACACAAAATTTAGGTTTTTGTAGACTTCTGTAAAACTTTTTTTGAAACGTACCCAAAAACAGTGGGTACAACCCAAACCACCTGGCATCCCAGGATGAAGCACCATGATTCTGTCATATCTTTTTTCTTAGTTTTGTACACTCCTACACCACATACTTAATTTCTTTACACACACCGTACTTTATAGCTGCCAGAAAAGATACTGTGGCACCACGACAGATGTGGTTTACGTTTCTAGGAGCCTCCTTCTCAGCTAATGCAAATCTTAAGGCAACTGACACAGCCTACAAAAAAAAAAAAAAAAAAAGAAGGAAAAAACCCAATTGTCTTCATCAAAATCCAAACACGACTGAAAAAAATCAGCTGCCAAGAAGCAACCAAACAGTCAAGTAGGGGGATACAAAGCAAACATGAAGAGAACAGCTTCTCACTCATATTTGCTTTTAATGGGAAATAATTGGTTTTGTCCTCAAACAAACTTGGTAAACAGGTGTACTGAACAGCTCAGTCTAAAACTTCATGGTTATTCCTACCAGAGATTATTGTTTTGTAAGCCTCCAAGCTAAGTGAATTTAATAGGATAACTAAAATTATACATTGTTGCCATTAGTACAATAAACATCAAACACATCTGCAGCGTGGTAGTGTTCCCAGATTTCCTTCAGTTCAACTTTCATGCAGAGACCAAGTAATGCAGGCAACATTTTATACTAATAAGTTTAGTAAAACACACATTTGTTCTCTTAGGGCTTGTGACGATTTTCTGAGATAAAGTGAGGTAAACAGCTACACTTCTATAGCATACCCTTCTTCGCTTTTTGAACTACAGCTTATCTTCACCCCATTACTTTCTTTTCTTACACAAAATGCTTTGCTGGTGACTGATGAAAATTATGTACAACAGATATTATTCCTTTTAAAACCAAGAAGCACTTTAAATCATTACACTTCCCTTTTCTGTTGCAGAACAGAAGTAAAACCTGTGTTGGTGTGTATCAGATACTATGAAAATTATGAGATTCTTGCAGGCCAACTTCCACAGAAACATCAGTGTTGGGCATCAGAAACAGAAGCAGCCAGTTGGCAGTTTAAGTTACTTACTGAAACAGAAGGTTTGAGCTCCTTTTTTTTCCATATTATGCCAGTATGCAATTACTTAATGCTTAAATCTAGGATCATAAAAGTTTTTGTTAATGGAAAATAATCAAGTGATGATCTAACTTTATCTTTATAAGCTCCTGGTTAGATAGCAGATTTCCCAAAATGTATTCACCATACGTTCTGTGGTCCATCACAAGGAATACTGTCATGTCAGTATCAGTAGCTTTTCATAGTTGCAGGGAAAAAGAGAACATGCATTTATTTACACAGTACTTTTTTTCAACTAAGATATAAAGAGTACAGCTGCTAGAGATTCAAATACAAACCCGAGAGCACAGCACAGGAACTGGGCAAATAGAACTAATACCTCTTCTGCTGTACATCTTCAATCCTCAAAGGAGTAAGAGAGCAGTGAATGTTACAAGTGACCATTATTATCACAACGGACATAAGAACTAGAACTGCACTTCCAGAAAACAAAAAAGGCAGAATCAATTTAACAGCTGAAAAACTACATGGGCTACCTGTGAGATAGATTATACTACGATAAGTAAACACAAAAACTGTGATTACCAATATAATTTTAGGGACTGATTAGTCCAACTATAACATGCTAAAAGGCATCTGCATTTTTACTAGACATGAGCCAGTAATTAGCATTCTCTTGACTAAAGTATGTAGGGGATTAATCTTAAAGTTAATGTGGATAAATTAAGATGACATACTTAGGCATGCTAGCACTCAAAGGAACAGTAGAAATACAGCCCATACCATGGTATCCACCTACTCAGACAGTACAACTGGGATAATTCCCATCTCAACAGTAGTTCTATCAATGCCAACATCACTGCATTAACTGGCAAGCACTGCTGTTTACTGGCTGAGCTGGGAAAAGCTTTGTTTTCCTGGCAAAAATCTAGAATTCAGAAAGGAAGTAAAAGAGAATCGACTGCTTGACCATTGAACTGTGGGCAAAAAATAGCATTCAGGCAAGAAATAACTACTAACTTCCAAAACCAGAAAGGAAGCCAGTACTAGCACTTCCTATCATTCCATTGCCATTTTTTTCACTATTTGTATAATGGCAAAATGCCATTCAAATACAGGGGAGGGGAAGGGGGATGGAAACTATAAAATTATTGTCTTAAACTGATAAGCCTGAAAAAGAAAACTAAACCATGTTACAAGAAAGCAAACATGCTGCTATCCCAGCTGCTACAGCCTACTGTCAGTAAGAACATGAGAACAGTCTAAATGAAAACATCGTGAAGTTGCCAGAAGAACAGTTATACTGACATACTTCCAAAAAAACACTCCCATTGGAGACTTCTTCCTTCAGCTGACAAAAGAGCCAGCTAAACAAATTCAGAGCTAGAAAACTGATATCAGCAAGCACTAGCTGATAAAAAAAGCTGGGGGGGAGGGGAACGTCTTTTAATTATTCTGATAAGATGTTTAAGTGAAAGTACATTTCTGGACTGATCACTTAACGCTTCCTCTCTGACACCTCCCTCCAGGAAAAGGAGTGCAGTACTTCAACCTGCAGAAGTCAAAAGCAGACAAATGTCTTCAACTCACTTAAAACTGCAGATATGTAGCTGCGTCACTGCAAAGCTCACACTTCCAGGCAGAAAGAAGAAAGTCTGACTTGTTCAAATTTTGTATGAGAAACAGCAGCAAATGAAGTACCACTATGTACAAAAAGGCCACTGTCTCTAGTTTGAAAGAAAAACAAAACCCACACATGCTTTGCCAAAACCAGTTTTACATCTATCCTCACTTGTATGAAATAGGATCTCTACCTAAAAAAACCTGACTTAACTAAGAAATATAGTTTATAAAAAAAAGAAAAAAAAACACAAAAAAACCAATGACAAACCAACACACACACCAAAAAACCAGCATGTGCCATGATGTTCTGGGAAAACATCATGACAGTACAAGAGGAAAGTGATACAGTCATATAGCTAACAGGAATTAGGAATAAACTCAAAATAAGATGCTATACAACACTCAAACTGAAAAGTATTAATAATCAAAGCAAACTGCAGACACTTATAGCTGTTTTGCATATATAAACAAGTGCTTAGACTCAAATAATTTCCATAATTTCTGTGCTTTTATGGATTATTTTAATAGAAATTGCCATTTTAAGCACAGGGTTTCTCCTTAAGTTTTGCTAGTCATGTCTTTTAAAAAGGTGGTAACATCTTGGAAGACTATCATGTACACAGATCCACTAACACCCAACACCTTGCTTAGTCATCATTATGAACCAGCTTTTACCACAAACTGGATACACTAAACGCGATGTTTCTTAACACAGTTTTAGAAATCTTCACAAGATTTTAC
The DNA here is from genome assembly GCF_000696875.1 of Nestor notabilis. NCBI lineage: Eukaryota > Metazoa > Chordata > Aves > Psittaciformes > Psittacidae > Nestor > Nestor notabilis. Next base: position 168,474 of record NW_009914187.1, read on the forward strand.
CAAACCACTTCAACAGCAGTACCCTAAGAAACACACACCAAAGAGCAATTTACAGTTGAAAAGCAATCAGTACAGGCATTGTAAAGTATTCAAAGAACATAACATCCAAAGTTCTCCTATACCCCAAGACTTCTCTAACAACATCCCAAAACTGCCTTTATTATCATTAAAGGATACATAACATTCAGTGAGTAGCAGAAAGTTTTTATATCAGTTTTCTTGCGTACTTATCTAGATCTGTCACTGGAAACTTTTCTCAGTAACTGGCAGAACAACATCATGAGATGACAGCCACAATAACAGTTAATCTGAACAAATTCCATGATATTTCCAAACTGTTCCCTGCATCTAACTGTAGCTGCTCTTTGAAATAAACATCAGAATATCACAATTCTAAGCAAAACCGAGTATGTGTGGAGTTTTTAGAAGTGGTCAATATCAAGCACACTAAGATCAGACACTAGCTGTGATTCACTACATAGCTTCACTACTGTATAAGATCTAGACCCTCATTCTATCAAGCTTAGCACCATGAGGTCCCATTACACTTCAATGCTGAAGACTGAAAAGCTTGAGCTATCTTTTCCCTACAATGTATAACTTGGGACATTATCATTTCTTAAAGTCCATTCAATTACTGATTTTTAATCCATAAAAGCCAATTATCTAATAGAGCTTACTGAGTTACACGTAAACAAAAAGGTTTGGTTTTGATTGAAAGGCCACACCAAGAGAGAACTACATGGCAATTTCACCATAAGCCCACAGCTAACATCCACAGATACCTAAATGCTACTAGGAAGAAGCCCTTTTCCAAGTTCATAGTGTAGAAATAACCTGTTATGACCATTTAATCTTTTGCATAATAGAACCACGACTCTAAACAGTGCTATAATGTGAACAACAGTAAAAAGTATCCTGAACAACTGGTGGCATCTTTTCACCAGATTTTCCACAACAGCCAAGTTTATCAAGAAAATCATTAATTATACACAGCCAACCTAGTGAATTTACTAGTTGAAATTGTCAAAAAATTTTCTACATGCTTAAAAAACCCCACACAAAACCCCAAAACCACCACACCGCTGCTTTGGCACATTCACTAAATAAAGACACAACCACAGCTCAATTTAAAACATTTGCAACCATTAAGGAATAATAATGAAAAATTTAAAAACAAAAACCAACACATTAAAAAAAGTCACACTCCAAGACCATCCATGTGCATAAAACCAGTTTTCACCTAAGCTTCTGGCTCTTGGGATTGCAAGCACACATGTGACAGAACATTAAATGGTTGCAGACCTATTTTATCATCTTGATTTTCAAGCTATTGTTCCCAGGATATAAGAAGTATTTTTCCTAGAACACTGCTATGATCTGCATTAGTTATCGCAGTAGGTAACTGAAATGGATTTTTAAGGAAATAGCTTTTGCTGTGTATGAAGCCAGGTACTTCAGGTCTAGGCTAGAGTGAACATCAAGATCAATCTCTTGCTTATTTTCGCTAGAGAATACTAAGAAAGTATTGAGAATAACTGAACAACTGCACCTTAACTTTCCATACTTATTTGCACTTTAAGTAAGAAATCTAAGGATGCAAAGAAGTGCTGCTATTTGCTAGGCCGCTATCCACTACTTTTAGTTAAAATACTTCTTTCTGACTCCAAATGCCTTTTTATTTAACTATCAAAACCTGCAAGTTCTTAAGATGTGCTTATTAACAGAAAGCACACAGCTTAAGCAGGCTGGGGGCACTGCTTTTAATAGACATCTACCAATCTAAAAGGTATTAAGAGTGGCTCTTAAAAGCACACCAAGTAACAGAGTCAAGTTCCAGCTCTCACAGGCTCCTATGGCACTTGCTACAACTACTGTTCACCATCAGAAAAGCTAGATGCTCTGTTAGGGGAACAGAAAGGAACATTTCCTTAATTAAAACTTTAAAAATATTCACTAACATAGTATATATGGCTAATGATTATTCTACATGGTGGAACAGTCAGTTCACCATTTGTGGAGGCTAAAGGACATACCACATCTTCATGTTGGAGGCTGTTGGCAAAGCAACACGTGGAGAATACAAGTCAGAGGACTAAAGAACACCCCTTATTTGCTCCAAACAGGTAACACAGGAGCAAATGAGCAAGGCTGCTGTTGATGGATGATCTGCTATGGTAACCAGGAGGACTCGTGCATTCCCCTGTAGCAGATGATGTGCCACCACCCATAAAAGAACTTTCTACTCTGTCTGGACAACGAATGAAAATCTTACTTTGCAAAACTCTCCAGCAGATACATACTGGGATTCAATAAGCCCATATTGTTGGCAGGTCTACCTATCATAGTAGAAGTTTTGTGATGGAGACATTTCCAAATGACCTCTAAGTATACAGGCTGGCCCACAATTAGTCAGCAGCAGCTTGCTACCAAAATAAGTAATGAGAAGGAAATTCTCTTTTTCCTTTTCAAGGTCTTAAGAGAGCCTAAATGTACTTAAGTGAACAGTTTTCCATTTCACTTAAGAGAAGCAAGAAAGAAAAAGAAAAGCCAAGCTATCTACAAACCTCAGTGCTTCATCTCACTAAAACATATATCCATATATACACCGATATATTTATTGACCCTCCTTAAACCAACAGGCCAGCTAGAGTAAATTTATTTTAGTAACCAAAACTAATTCTGGCTGTGCTGATTATTTCCAGGGTGGCTAAATATTTGGAACTGTATACAAGGAGAAAACATTTTCTACTCATCAAGTCATAGCTCTTTGAGAATTTTTACACAATAGCATTAGCTCAGTGCCAATTCTTTGTATAATCTTTCCTTGGATAAAGTCTTTTTGTTTCAAACAGATCTGTTACTAAGTACAGCCTATTGCATTTTTCTACTGCCTGAACTCAGCAGAATCTCTAGTATTCTTTGCTGTCTTTAAAAAAGTACCCAGGTTTTATGACAATTTTACAACTTCCATAAGAGACCACAGTTATAAAGAAGACAAATCCAAATTACTGCATCTGATATGCACTATATAGCAGTTTTGGAGGATATACAGAATGCTCTAAAAATTCAGACTTTCTGTTCTTTTATTATCTCATGCCTTTCCCATTTGAATTCTGTAAGTGAAGCTGAAAACTAACATCTGCCTGGATAGTCACTTCATAGAGATATGCTTTGACAGGTGGTGGAGCTATTTGGACTAGCATATTTTAACTAGTGTAAGTGACAATAAAGGTACCCTGGGCAATTAACAAAGCCAGTGTACAAAAAAGAGACAGTGTGGAAAATAAACAGTTTAGATGACAAGGCAATCAGGGAAAAAAAGGACATGTTGATAGTAATCTGTACAGGCTACACTGGAAGGCTATCATATGAACTAGTTACTTTTTTTTCCTCAGAAGAAAAACAACTTTAACATGCAAGTTGTTATGCACCAAGAAAAAAATGCCTACCTTAAAGCCACAACTGAAGTTTGGAAGTTTAAAATATGCTATATTCCAACAGGGGATGCATCACTCACAGTTTATAGAAAGAAAAGAGATGCTGAGGGGTTTTTTCCACTGTCTTGATCATTAACAACTGCCACAGGACACAAATAGTCTAGAACTGCTTCATTCATGGTAAGATTACTTGGCAAATGAACACTTAGAGAACGACAGGTGAGTAAGTACTTGGAATGCACCAACAACATACAGGTTTCATAAAATAATTCATTCTCCAAATAATGGTGGGGTAGTGGGGAAAAAAAAAAAACAACCAGCACACACAAAAACCAATGACATACTTAAATATCTTCGCTTCCACTTAGAAGGAGAGGTCGATCATATGAAGCTTTCTGTGAAAGAACCTTACAGACCCAGAGGGAGCATGAAACAGCTCAGTATCTAGTGTTCTCTACTATTTAATGCTATGTCTTAAAATTCCCAAACACATAAACCAAACATTTTAATGTGGACATTTAACTTTCTTCAATCTTCTCTCCTCAAGGCATCCCTTATTGCTTTGAAAGCTAACATGAAAGGGAAGAGGAGAAGATGAGCAATAATTTAAAAACAAAAAGCATGAAAGAACAAACCCAGGCTTTAAAATTTATATAACTAGAGATTCCACTGCTTTGCATTACATGATGGCAAAAAACAACCTGCTTAGTGTTTCCTTCTGTAACACCCACACTGATATTCTGTTTCCACACTATCCCAATATATTCGGGCAATGATATTCAGCCCCATATTCCTGGGAAAAAAAAAAAATAAAAAAAAAAATGCAAATGTCTCACTGCTTCCTGCAGATTCATTATTAGAATTTCAATGCATTGCAAACATATGGCACTGGCAATATATTAGCAATACATGGCTTTTCCACCAAGCCCTAATAAAAATTACATTTAGTAACAAGTTATCAATGTGCAGGGAGTTGAAAAACTGTTTGTATAATGCCTGGCTATACCTTGATTTGTACCACTATAGCTAAACTACTCTCAAGAGGAGTTTTATTAAGAAAAGATTTAAGTGGGCCAAATCAACTTAAACAAATATACAAGTTTTATTTATCATTTGCATTGACTTCCTCTGAGCAGCTTACATTCATCACCCAAGTTTCCCAGGATCAACTGTGTCCTCATGTTTTCTTTTCAAACAGATTTAACTTAACCAAAAACACTGTATATTACAATACTTATAAGTTTAATGTAGTCACCAAAAAGCCAACCAAAAATATTTCCTAGGCTGTCTGCTGGAATTATTTTTAAACAGTTTCTAGGCCTGCAACTAGGGTTATTCTCTTGTGACACCCAGTACCAATATGAAAGTCTCTCTTCTGTTCTAAAGTAGAGTGTCACTGTGAGTGGCTTTCTAGCAGACAATACCACATATCTCATCTGACCTACCACCACCTTAACAAAACTCTACCAGTTATAGACAAGCACTTGGATAACACGTAACATTGTAAACCAAAGAGAAAAGGACCAAAAGGACTGAAGTGGAAAAATAATCAGAATTTCTAGGGAAAAAATGTGGAATTACAATGTAATTTTGGAAACAGATTGAAGTTCTCTAACATATGTTTAAATGGGCTTTGGGGGTGGTTTCCTAGGTTGGTCTGAAGACCAAGTGATGGCAATTTCATTTCTGTAATCATCAACAAGACAGATCTTTAATAGTCTTTTACTTCATATATATTCATATATATTGTGCCTTTTCTAAATTAGAAAAAAGTGCTATTGCATCACTTGTCATGTTGTATTTTTGGAAGGATCTAGAACACATGGAAAGAATGACTGGCATTTATTTGCAATACATCTCAAAACACAAGACCAACAAGACAGAACAGGTAAGGTACATGGCACGCTTCATTAGTGCAGTAAATTTTAAACTGTATCTGTCCAATGACATCACTAAAGCTTATAAACTTTGTACACAGAGAACACAGTAAGCAGCAAACCACAGCAGCAATGGAGTAACACAGAGAAGCACAGCAAGCTACTACAAAGCGCATACGAAAGGGAAAAACCAGCTGAAAAACTGGTTAATGACCACATTTTGTATGAAACTACCGAAGAATTCATTCTTGTTTCCTCCCCACCACAGCCCTGCTCTACTTCTACATTCATGAAACAAACTGGCTAACAGCAACCCAATAGCGATAGCATCTGTACAAAAGCCAGAGTCATCAGTTTCTAATCTGGCAGGTTGCAGGAGACAACACAACAGTCTTCTAGCTAAGAAGTAATTTCTCATTGTCCCTCTATATCAACAGGAAAAAGCCCCAACGAAGCATTTCAAATAGCAGATTAAAAGAGAAGAGCTCAATACAACCACAGATCTAAACAGACTGCCCAAAATTTGCATCTGACTGTCTTTTCATTATACTCAAAGTTAAATTTCATTGTCATCCACAAAAATGACTGAATTGCCAAGACAGTCACTTTGTCAAGTGACATATGTTATATTAAGAAAAACATACACATATAACAAACTTCAGAGACTCATTTACATCCTAGTGAGAGAAGGACAGCTTTATTATTGAAATGCCTGGGCATTTCATTTCTTTCCCATTTATTGTAGAATTGTAGAGAACAAAACCATCCATCAGCAGAAACTGTTACCTGTTATACAGAGGAACATCCTTTTCTACCTCCTTGCACCTTCTAAGAAGTGAATGCTACAGAAAGGACACACGATAATCTGACTTTTTTATAGCTTGGCTAACTTTTTTCACTTGTCTGAAGACCAATATATCAGAAATCACATCCAGTGTCACATCATATAAGGGCCTGAAGTTACATTTTAAAATTATGTGGTAAAATAAGCTTAATATTTAGCAGTTAAACCAGGCAATCCCTTCCTCAGATGAAAGAAAAATCAGAATTGGAGTGGTTACTTTTAACCTCCTTCCAAAAAGAAGCTCTACTGCCTTAGTGCACCTTGAGAGAAAGTGTCATAAGAAGTTACACTATGCAGTTTCATAGTCTGACAAAAACAGTCTAATGCACCTGAAGTTAAAAGACATTTCCTTCTTCCTCCTACTTAAACCGTTAAGAATACTAGACCTGTATCATACATAGCGCTCTTACTGTATGTACATCATTATGTATAATGGCAATAAGAGCCTCATTTAACAGTAAATGAAATGTTTTAGGGGTTCCAAAAAAAGGAGAGAATAAATAGGAAAGAAGCTTTGCATATGCTGGAAGGAGTCATTATAAAGTTTTATCCTTGCAGAACAAGAATTTACAAAGCTTGCTTCTTTTTCCCCCTAGTTCCCTCAAAGTCATAGAGTCACTTTTAATTAGTCATGCACTAAAGGCAAAGTATCACCTTTTGATTTTATTTCATCTCAGTTAGCTCCAGGGTACACTACCTATCAAAAGCCTGCTCCAAAATAATAAAAAAACCCCAACAAAACCAAAACACAGAAAGGAAAAATAGCACTATGTACAGGGCAATAACCAGTTCTAAAGGAGAAGCCTGCCTCCTTGTGGCTCAACTAACCGTTAATCAGATTTCTCCATTCCATTATACCCAGTTACTCTCTGGCGAGCCAAGAGAGTAACAAGCTTCCAGTACAAGGTGATTTGGGGTTTGATTTAGTTGGGGTTGGGTTGTTTTTGTTTTTGTTTTTTTTTTTGGGGGGGGGAGGGGATTCAGGGGGAGGAAGAAAAGGGGGAGAGAGAGGTGATGAAAAAGAAATAAGTTTCTAATTTTAAGAAGCACTGGCAAAAGTTACCCATCTCTTGTTACTGAAAGATTGTTTTTAGCTTCCTCCTCTAGACAGCAAAGACAGGGTGGGAAGGGACAGAGGTCCAGCTTAAAAACAACTGACATTCTTTACATGGCAACAAAGTTTGTCAGCACTCTGGCACCTAAATCCAGAAGGGTCCAAACCTTGGCTCAGCTGCAGCTTAACCTAGCAGGCCTTTCTTGATGTCTTAGCTTTCAACAGTAAATGCCCTTGCTGCCCACAGGTCTCCTCCAGGGTACAACTAGGAGGATTTCACTCTTGGCAGCAGCGAAGCATTTGATGCTTTCAACAAGATGCAGACATTCCTCTGTCCTGCACGAAGGGCTCAATTACACAGGGCTACTTTCTTAATGCCTAGAAGAGCAAGTTCTTTAGAAAACAGCTGGGGGTTTTGGCTGGCAGGGTTTATTTTTTGGGTTGAGTTTGTTGGATTTGGCATGGATTTTTTTTCCCCCAATCTAGTCACTCTATCGTGCAAGAGCTTAGTGGTTAAAGAACTCCAAACCTGCGTGATGAATACACAAATTCAAATCCACACTCTTCAGAGGGGATCGCACCACAATGACTTTGGCTTGGGAGGGTATGAGTATAGCTTTCTACCCATCTTTCAGCAGCTGCTCCACTTTGTGCAAGCCTGGGACTCAGAGCATAAACCACTTTTGCTGTGGATTAGAAACTTCATTCACAAAAAGAAGGGAAGTTCCAGTCTCCACTCCAAAGCCTTTTTAATATAAAACACATTAAGTGAACATAAAAGTAGCTCACATTTTCTTTCATTCTCACAACTGTAGAGCTTGCAACTTGCTTTCTTATGTGTCATAGACTCTCTTTTGCAAACTGTTTCTCTAACCTTTACACAGGTGAATCAGACTCACTCTTT
>NW_009914187.1:176623-179606 GCF_000696875.1 Nestor notabilis
TATAACCCAGTGGCTGGAAAAGGAATGAACTGAGCATGGCTCTCTCATGCTTACAATCATTTTAATTGGACATCCACTGAAGGCAAGAAGAAAGTAAAATAAAGACACTTCTTCCCCCTTGAAGCACATTTTGTATGAAAGGCTTCAACTCTGCCTTCCTCTTCTTTTAAAGAAATAAATCTAAAAAAAAAAAAAAAAAAAACCAAACAAAAACTAACTGAGAGAAAGGAAAAAAAGGCAAAAACGGTTGTCACACCCTAAATTCCAGACATGGAAGACATCACTTCTTTCTACTACAGTTTTATGCCTAGGTCCCGAGTGAGAAACATTGCACCTTCCTAATGTTTTTGTTATTATTATTCACACATTTACCAATGAGACAGCTTCTACTCTGTGTGCTTTAAAACACTTCCACACCAGCTCAAGCTCCTACCAGGCCAGAGCACTGCACACAGGGCTGTGGATTCCACTGCTGTTGCCGGTGGCCAAAAAATGGGCAAGGCTGTACCACACACTGCAGCATTCAAATAGCTCCACAGATCCCATTAGAAAGGTTGTAAACAGAGAACCAAAACAAGTAGAAGCTTACATGACCACAGCCACTACTCTACTAACAAAAGCAAGGGGAAAAAAATAACAGTAATCACTCTTCTCAGGTGCAATGCTGGCAAAGGGCAAGCACCTTCAACTCTACTAAAGAGAAAGGGAATTGGTGGTGTTTATCGTATCACAGGTCTGGCTGCCGTACTAAATACATCCAGGATGTCTGGGTAACACTCTAGCTCTATGTATGGAAGAACCATCCTCGTGGAAAAAACATTCTGTTTGTATAACCAGGTCTGTAATTAACAAATTGCTTACACAATTGAAGAACTATCCCCTCCCGGCTTTTGTAATTTTATAACCTGAACACGGCAGACTTCAATTTACTAAAAGTGATATTCTTCTGTATAAACTCTGTTTCCATTATATTGAAATAGTGGGCAAATAACACGGACTACATGAAGTCATACACACCAAGAAATTTACTACAGTAGGGTTTCTGTTCCTAAGTTTAAGACGGTTTGTGTTTTTGCTTTATACCAGGGTCTGACACTAAGTTAATAAGCCTTTTATTGAGATTCAAAAGCTATTACATTACACACATCTTCCTCTACTTACATTTGTTAACCTACACTGAGGCGCAGGATTAAATTTTACGCTTCACTGACAGAAAATAGAATCCTAAATCACCAATGCACGTATAATTGTTAATTTCCCCACTTGTTTCTTGTGGTCACAGTACCTACTTTCTTCCTTACCACCGTCTAACTTTAAACTTTCATGTTTTTAGTCCTAGCACTGCACTTCAGTTCAGGCCTATCGAATTCTTTAAATTATCTTTCCTAAACTCCCCCAATTACCCAGACCAGCAAGGTTTACTAAATTTTGCACAGAATTATAACAAATTGTACTACTGAAGCAAGTATCAGTATAATTTAAAACCATAATAAAAACTCCTGCTAATATCAATAATAAACAGTAGCAGGTTCCAGTAGATTAGGTACCGGTCTCGTACTCAGAAAAACTGAGTTTCTCTTCTATTTTATTCTCACCTAGTCTTCTAGGTGACCTTGGGCAAATCACTGTCCCCACACTGCAGTTTCCTTAGCAGTAAAAATGAATTGAGCAGAGTTGCAAATCTGTCTGAAAACTCCAAATGAAGCACAACATAAGAGTTAAAAATATATTTCCCTATCTGCAGATATATTTGCCTTGATAGCTTTTCTTTATCCCATTACACATCAGCAGCAGCCTAAGATTGCTTTTTCTTTCTAAATACACTCTGGTGGTTCTTCAAGAAAGGCTTTAGGCTACTGCCTTACTTTTTATCACTTGCTTGATCTATTTCTGCTACTGTATCTACTTTGAAGGACCAAGAGCTTGTACTTAGCAATACACACTTAACACTTTAATATATTATGTCAAAAGCTGCTGTTGAACACATTGCTAAGCTACAGGGAGAAGATAAAACAGGGGACATCAGAACAGAGAGCCAATTATCAACGAGCAGCGACTCATTCTCTAGACCCTTGCTCATGTAAGTAATCACGCAAGTATTTGCTTTCAGAATCTGCGACGGGAACCAGTCATCAGCAGATTTTTACTGGAAATACATGCATTGATGAACCAAACTGCATCAAAGCAATGTAAAAAGACTCCTCTTCTTATATACTGCTAGATTTTTGAAGCACTACTTTTCATTTAACAGCAGACTGCCATTTAATTAGCAAATAACACTGATTAGCTGCGATGCTCTTCACTCACTTGCCCTCTTCCCATTTCTGGGTTTGTTTGGGGTTTTCTGAAAAAGGTGCAATTAGGAGATGCTTTATGTCCTTTCCTGTTCCAAAATCTAAGGTTTAAACAACATTTTCTATAAAGCTCTTGGCTTTTCTAATTCTGGGGAGAAAAGCCCACCAAAAGAAAAAAGCGTTCTTACTCATAATTAATTAGTTAGTGGATAAAGTTGTCACTTGCCACATCATGCCACAAACCCCTGTTTTGATTTGCACAAACATGAACTATGATGCACTTAACTTCCAGCCACCTTCCTGATCAATGAATTACTACAACACATGGAAAAATGTACTTAATAAGTTGATGGACAGCATAAGGAAACCTTACTACTGTACTGTCAATCGGCAACTTCTTGACCGTTAGGAACTGAGCCGTCAAAAAAAAGGAAGAAACAGACCTTCCACACGACAGACATGAAACGTGACAAATCCAGCTATTCCCTGAAACATCGCAAAACCGATCCGAAAACGCTGTCTTCTAGGCGTAGCGCTAAGGAGCAAGGAAACCGCTGTGCATCCAAGAGGGAAGAGAAAGGGGGAAACGCATTTGCAGATCGGACCCTCGCGTATTCTCGAGGTGGGAACACGATCCCAAACGACTCCGGTGCCCGCGAGGGAAGGGAAGGGAAGGGAAGGGAGGAAGG
>NW_009914188.1:0-13246 GCF_000696875.1 Nestor notabilis
TATCAACTGAGCCACAAAGCTTGGTGTCATCGTCAAACTTTCTGAGGGCGCACACAAATCCACTGTCCATGTCACTGACAAAGATGTTGAACAAGACAGCTCCCAACACCGATCCCTGAGGGACACCACTCGTGACTGGTCTCCATGTGGACATTGAACCATTGACCACAACTCTTTGTCTGTGGCCATCCAGCCAGTTCTTTATCCACTGAGTGGTCCATCCATGATGTCTCTCCGATTTAGAGACAAGGATGTCGTGCAGGACAGTGTTGAATGCTTTGCACAAGTCCAGGTAGGTGACATCAACTGCTCTGCCCCTGTCCATCAGTTCCGTAGCCCCATCATAGAAGGCCACCAAATTGGTCAGGCAGGACTTCCCCTTAGTGAAGACATGTTGGCTGTCACCAACCACGTCGTCATTTTTCATGTGTCTTAGTGTGTTTTCCAGGAGAATCTACTCCAAGATTTTGCCAGGTACAGAGGGGAAACTGACTGGTCTGTAGTTCCCCGTGTCTTCCCTTTTCTCCTTCTTGAAAATGGGGGTTATATTTCCCTTTTTCCAGTTGCCGGAAGCTTCACCTGAATGCTATGATTTTCCAAATATGATGGACAGTGGCTTAGCAACTTCATTCACCAGCTCCTTCAGGACCTGCGGATGGATTTCATCAGGTCCCATGGACTTGTGCACGTTCAGGTTCTTAAGATGATCTCAAACCTGATCCTCTCCTACAGTGGGCCCAAGGTCTTCATTCTCACAGTCCCTGCATCTGCCTTCCAAGACTTCGACAGCATAGTCAGAGTATTTGCTAGTGAAGATTGAAGCAAAGAAGTCATTGAGAATCTCAGCTTTCTCCAAATTCAGGGTAGCCAGTCCTCCTGATAGCTTCCCGAGAGGGCCCACATTGTCGCTAGTCTGTCTTTTATTTGCTATGTGCCTATAGAAGCCTTTCCTGTTATTTTTCACATCCCTTGCCAAACTCAATTCTTAGCTTTCCTGACCTGGTCCCTGGCTTCCCAGACAATGTCCCTTTATTCTTCCCAGGCCGCCTGTCCTTGCTTCCACCTTTTTCTAAGCTTCTTTTTTCCCTCTAAGTTTTTTCAGAGGCTCCTTATCCATCCATGAAGGTCTCCTGCCCCTCCTGCTGCACTTCCTTCTAGTCAGGACACAACACTCCTAAGATTGGAGGAAGTGATTCTTGAATGTCAACCAGCAGTCTTGGGTCCTGCTGTCCTCTAGGTCTTTATCCCATGGAACCTTATTAAGCATGTTCCTGAAGAGGCCAAAGTCTTCTCTCTTGAAGTCCAGGGCAGTGAGCTTGCTGCATGCCCTGCTCACTATCCTGAGGGTCTCAAACTCAACCATCTTATGATTACTGCAGCCAAGGCTGCCCTGAAGCATCACATTCCCAACCAGCCTCTCCCTGTTGGTGAGCACGAGGTCAAGCATGACACCTCTCCTTGTCAGCTCCTCTATTACTTGCAAGAGGAACTTGTCTTCTACACAATTGAGGAACCTCCTGGGGTGCTTGTGCCAGGCTATACTATCCCTCCAACAGATATAAGGATGGTTGAAGTCCCCCATGAAGACAACGGTCTGCGAGCATGAGGATGTTCCTATCTGTCTATAGAGAGCTTCACCCGCAGAGTTTTCTTGATCAGGCAGCCTGTAACAGATCCCCACAGTAATGTCCCCTATCACTGTTCTCCCTTTGACCCTGACCCACAAACTCTTTGTTGACTGATCGCCTGTCCCCAGACAGAGCTGTCTTTCCTAAAGAGCCTATAACCTTCCATTCCAACACTCCAGTTTTATTTACTCATGTTCCAAACAACAGCCATGTGAATTCAAAAATCAAAAAGGGATAGTTTATTCTTTCATAAACACTAATATGCAGACGAGTGACCATGCCATTCAAGAAATCAGCTGTGAAATTAACCTGTTGTGAGGCAATAGCTGGTTTCAGATTCATGAAGAATTTTGAAAACAAAAGGAACCAAGAGCCAATTTTTCTGAAATCATCAGGCAAACTTGAGGTGAATTAAAATATTGTCAAATTTCCACTTGCAAAATCAATTATCAGTGTTGATCTTGGAATAACCTTCATTTTTTTAGCCTAATTAGCTATGAATTTCTAAACAGCAAATGACAAAGAAAAGAACCCTAATTACAGCTAAAAGAGACTTCAGTAGCCTGTTTCTATTCTCATCAGAGAAGTAGAGGGATAAGAACAGAGACATGGTACAGATTTCAGTAACTAAATAGTCTGATTCACATGCTTGCATAACTGACCATAACATTACCAATGGCTCATTCTGAGCTGTCCTTAATGCCGCTCTCTGTGCCAGAATTAACTAAGACTAATGCAGTGTAGTTTGTTGTTTCTTTCTTTGTGATCCTTCTTTCCCCACAAAATTAAGCAGCATAAAGACTCATGTCAGGTTTGTTGTACATATGCAACACGATGCAGCAGAAAACTGCAACTGTCTCTTCTCATAAACCAATGAAAGACACTTAACGAAAATACTAGATCCTTGCTATGATTTTAGTGTCTATGTCATGCTGCTGAGGTATTCATATTTTTCAAGACAGACAAGAACAAGCAGAGAAAAAAAGTGCAAATAATAAGTCTTTTTCCTCACGTTAAAAATATCAAGACATTTTTTCCTGAGCTGAGAAAAAAAACATGTGTTATTAATTTGCCCAAAAAGCAAAAAAAAAAAAAAAAAAGTCAGAAATTAATAAACAACTGATGTGCTAAAATGAAAACATTCACAAAACTTCAGTATGATTCAACCTTAATAGCTGTTTATAGCAACATGCTTTTTCTGTTTTTATTTCATTTTGTTTCACTTAGCATAATTTTTTTTGCTATTGGAGGATTGACATTTTATAAAAAGACATAAGACTACTACAGTTAATGCAGAATAAACATATATTACCCAAACTACTGGAATGAAAAACCAAAAATTAAAATGGCTACTTTGCTGATTTGTCATGGCTAAATTTTACAGTTTGTCATCTCTGACATAAGTATGTTAATATAAACCACTAAGAATGGCTAAATGTACTGACATATGGGGAATACATAGAAAAATTGAAACCATTAGCAATAGCACCACTGATATTTTAAACAAAAGGAGCTGTACTAGTGGAGGTAGTGTCATTCTTAAGAATGACAATCAGCAAAAGGAAACTCTGCTCTAACAACAAGGTAATCAAAGTGATTCACTCCCGTATTAGGTGAATAATAGAATTCAAATCAACATTTCCTTACAGCAGTTTGGCACACAAATTCCCTTCAGCTTCAAGGTCTGGAAAAATTCTGTGGTTTGACAAGAAAGAAGCACAAGAGTGCAACAGTATACATTACTTTGAAGCAAAACTGTATTCTTTCAGAAGAGTGTGACTGTGCTTATTAATGCAAAGAGTTTATATATTTTTAAAGATATTACAAGATGTGTAATCAGATGTTCTCATCTTTCACTATCTTACCACAATCCAGTAATTATAGCTGCCTCTGTAATTATAAATTTACATTTGTAAACTCTGATTTTCTTCACTGAAAACTAAATATACAATATTCTACTAAATTAAAGTAAGTGCATTTCATATATGCTCTTTATACTCTGCTCATTGGCACCACTTCTTTGGAACCATTGCACATTAAAACTCCAAAAATAACTCAGCGGAACAGGAAAAGTTTACAGAAGTGGGAGCTTAAAAACTACGACAATTTTTCACTTCGGACATAGGTACTGTAACAGGCTGGCCAGCTGTAGTGATGTCAGTCAAATGGATTCCATATGATATGGCTATCATATAGATAATTACGAAACTATTTAATGAAACAAATAATACTCTCTCGCTTCTTTAAAAGTTCCCATATAGTGCAATAAGTTCAAAAAAAGCATCACTTTTTTTCTAGTACAAGTCTTAATTAGGCAATTAAGCAAATATATAAACATTTGTTTTCCTTATCTTGGTCCTCAAGAATCAAAAAACAGTCTCTTCCTCCAGACTCCATCATGGTGTGTTTTGTTTGCATCTCCTTTCTGAAGAGGCCAGAAATGCTAGCTTTAGTCCAGGGCTCATTGCATGCACACAGGAGATAATATGGCTCATTTCACTGTATAAAACTTCCTTGCACTGATCGATTTTTATTGGTTATATAATAATCATATTTTCATGAAATATTAATAGTGATTTGACCTTTTAAAATAACCAATCTGAAAAAGGTATTTCTGCCATTCTAACACACCCTGCAGTTCTTTATACGCAACCTCATCATTCCATCTGACTTAGATAACAACTGGTTTTATTAAAAAAGTATTGTTTCCTTTTTTTAGAGGTTTTGTTTTCCTCTGGGTGATACTCATTCTCTGAGGTTGAGAGATTTATAATGTATGTATCTGCCTGGATGACATAACGTGGGACTTAAAATATATTTTATTTCTGAATTATTCCTCCCCATACCCATTTACCCACAGAAAGTTCATTGTAGTGTTTGGTAACCCACCTTTTCCTCAGGAAAATATTTTGCACATTGTAGCAAATTTAAAAGCCAAACCATGGTCTTAAATGACATACTGCATTTTTAAACATTTTCAAGAAAATGGATATTCTGAT
The DNA here is from genome assembly GCF_000696875.1 of Nestor notabilis. NCBI lineage: Eukaryota > Metazoa > Chordata > Aves > Psittaciformes > Psittacidae > Nestor > Nestor notabilis. Next base: position 4,628 of record NW_009914188.1, read on the forward strand.
TAAAAATAATAAAGGCATATAACTCACACTTAAAGAAAGTGGAGACATACTTATTCCATACAGACCGTTATATCACTTATAGGAATCTTGAAATAATGCACTAACTTTCAAGATGGACCTTATTATTTACAAGATGTTCTAAAAACTCTATGTTTCTGTATCTAAAGTAAAAGTAACAGGAGCTGTTAAGTCATGAGATAGCAATGCTTGCATAACACTTGGTAAGACAGTGGGAAAGCCAGCTCAACCTGCCAGATTAGCAGCTTCCCAGTGGAGAGTGTATCATATTCTGCAGTGCAAACAAAACATTTTGAAGTTGAGTCATTCATAGACAGGATTTGTTCCAACCTTCAAATATAGAGTAAATCTGAAATTTGGAAAGAGAATGCACTTAGAAGTGAAAAACACTTCACTCAGTAAGTATCATAACTGCACACATGCATTATTGATGGAGTAACCTCAAAAGTTTAATTTCTGAGCAGATGACAGCTAGCTAGCTGGTATCTATTCAAAACTTTCAGATCAAATATAGATACAAGGAAAACAAAGTGGTAGTCAGTGTTCATACTTCATAATAAAAATACAGTATTCTGCCACAGAGAGAAGGAATTTTGGAAATCCTTATGAATTTTGAAAGTAATCACAGTTTGGGTGTCCCTTATTAGGTATTTTTTTAACCTTAGGATGAGTTCTAATAGATATTTAACTAAAAGAGCTAAATGAAGAAGTTACTTTTCCCAAACAGCACGCTTTTTGTAATTATTATTACTTGTCAGTATGTAAATTACATACATACGACAGGCATCTATTGTTATTGTTAATGTATTCCTCTAGACTTTTGGACTGCTTAAGCAAAACCAGAAAAGGTTTTCCTGAATTTTGTATCACACTTCATGTTAAAAGACCCCTGAAAATAAAATGTAAGGAATGTAACATTTAGTTAGAATCACAGGAGAAAATGTTACATGCTCCAGATACAATAGAATGCTGTCAGATATACTGTGCTATTTGGTTTACAGTACAATTGCTTGGAAGTTCTCAAGATTCATCTGCTGATTCTATACTACTTTTAAGAAATTCTAACACAAATATGTACACTTGAAAGAGTAACCTTTATGTCATACTCTTCATAAATTTGCATGAACTGTAATCTTACTTTATGCCTCTTCTTAGAATGATATCACTATGATTTCTGTTTTCCTTTTTCTTATTGCATTATTAATTATATTTGGATTTATATATGTATTTAAAAAAATCTCTACTATAGCAAAGTTAGCTAAAATCTGATAATTGGAATCAGCTGTTGCTTTTCACTACTGCAGGCTTTTCACCCCAGTTCTGTCCAAACTCAAACTGGGCAATTCAATTCTGGTTATTCTATTCTACAAGGGCTCTTATACTACACTCATCATCACATCTCAAAACCACAATTCTAATTATAAAACCCATAATCTCATTCTGCAGTGGCACATGCTACATTTTAATGTAAATTAACTGGTGACTTTGCAGGGCTACTGCTGAGACAGATCTAGTAAAATCTAATGGACTCAAGCTGTCTCCATATGATCAGTATCTGTACCAGAATCCCTGGCCTAAAATAAAAGTGTCCATATTACATAAATTTTTTCATTGCCTGCTGTATGCCAGACCTATAGAACTAGAAGAAGAAACTGGTGTGGAATGGCTGGCTTTCAAAACTTCTGAATTGCAGTAGATGCATGATAGCAATTCTCTCTGTGGAGTCCATCACTTATCCTGGGTAATATGTTATCAGCATATGAATCATTTTACTTTTAACATTTTTACTAGCAAACAACGTCTTCATTTTGATAGTAGAAGTATTAATTTTCACCTTATCTGTGAGGATTCTAAATGTTAAAATATCTCCAGCAAATTTCAATGTTCTGAAAGGTCCCTTTTACTTTTTTTCAAATGCTTAAGAGGAGATAAAAAAACCCACAAACTAACAGAAAACTCAAAACCAGAACTGCATGATGAAAGATCTAGTTTACCCAAAGTTAAAGCAAGTTGTTAATGGCATTGTCCAAATGCCTCTTAAACACTGACAGGTTGGGACATTGGCCACCTTTCCAGGAAGCCTGTTCCAGTGTTTGACTACCATCTCTATAGAGAAATGTTTCCTCATGTCAAGTCCAAACCGCCCCTGATGGATGCAGCTTTAAGCCATTCACATGTGCCCTGTCACTGGATACAAGGGAGAAGAGGTCAGCGGTATGGCATGGCATGGCATGGCATGGTAGTGGGAAAATTATCTATTTCTTTAAAGAAAGGCTCTTAAATGACTAAGCAACTATCTGGATAGAATACAGCTACAGTTCTGTAAAAAAACTTGTCACAGGGTGTCTCAGCTATTATGATATTCTAGACAAAGCAGATGTACTGTGAATTATGGAAAAGCATATAGATGAACCAAACCCCTCAGATTACAATGCCAGTATTTTAATGCATTAATTACCATAATTGTTAAACATCTCAAATACCACTCTTCAGAAACACAGCAACTAGGAACAATGGTGATTCCAGCTGCTGAATTTTTCCACGGGATAAGGGCCATAGGATCCCCTTATCAGCATCTATTCTTCCCTCCCTACTCCAGTTCACAATGCAGGCCTGAATGGAAAAAAGCAAACCAGAAGTCGCCACAGCTGCCAGAACAACTCACAGGATAAACTTGTTAGGGAGTGCAGAACCAAGCACTTCTGAGCCTGCTGTACTTTATGCAGTGAACTGGAAGAAAAAAGGCACAAAAGGCAGCTTTAAAGAATTTTTGCTTCCTGCCTTCTCCACACTATGCTGTACACAGTTCAGATACAGCCAGGACCTAGGCCAAAATGCTTGGTGTGGCTATATCATACTCCGTCTGACAGCTGGAATCATTCTATGTTGCTATTTTAATTTGAGACAGAAGAAGTTGTGTCTGTTTTTCTTTTCATATTCAATCTGTTAGCTAAGACTTAACTTTCCCTTTTCCAAAAGCTCATTTAGAATGCAGTTCATTCCATACTTCTTTTTCCTTACATTTTAACTAATTGTATATTTAACGGCTGAACTCTGCTTTTTTATACATCCTCTATACATTTACATCACAATTGCCAAGCATTTGGCCCTAAGTTTCTTAAAGACTGTGTAAGAAGGGAGAATCTTCTTGGAATGTAAATGCTTGAATTTTACCGAAGTGGGAAAGCGAAACCTACTCCAGAATGGCTTTTAGTATCAGCAAATGTCCAACTGCATTCTATGAATGTGGAGCAAGAGAAATGCATGATAGGCACTTTTCAAGATGGCAAGAAAAAGAAATGAGATACTGTAAGGACACCTTCTTAGAGGGCTATGTGAGACAATTAAATTCTAGTTTATACTTTTGTATAAAAGCCATAACTGAACAAACTCCTGATTAGTCCTGTAGTTCTTCCCATTTGGCAAACCTTCCTCACTTCAGCTTCTCAGGACAAAGGAGGAGACTGTATTCAAAATTCAAAGTACACTTCACAAAATATTTTTCTACATGCCCCTTCATGGAGCATGAAAAGTAGATGCTCACTTGCTTATCCCTTTCAATATTGTATTACTGGCTCCTGGAAGACAGTTGTGTAGTGTGTGAAGGGAGTAAGAGAAGTTTATTTTGTCTGGCAGTTTTTCTTTACGTCCTTTGAAAAAGCATTTTTTTCCCCTGAGGCATTCAATACACTGATTTGCAGAACTGTTAAGTCAAGAGCAATCTCTGGTTCTCAGTAAGGTGGAAAACCAGGCCACGGGCACCTCACTTTTGCAATCTTTTTCAGAAAAAAAAAGCTTGACTAAAAGTGGAGAAATTACAATTCTTAACCTCATAGCTATCTTCTCTTTTCAGAGCTTTCATTCCCTCCCTCAAGGCGCTCTCTTAATCTCTCCATTATCATCACTTCTCTCCACACATATATTCTTTCCCTCCAGTTCTTACACAGTTAGTCTACACCATTCCCTCTTCACTCTCATTTTCTGATGGTTTGCAAAAAGCTGTTTGTTCTCCAAATTATCCCTATGACTACAGTTAGTGCCTCTCCTTCCTACTCCCAGCCAATCCTCTCTTTTCAGTCCACAAGGGACCCCCACCCTCCCTGTCTAGATACTTGACAAACAGAATTTACGTTGAACAGCTGAGTAACCAATTGTTTAGTACCACCTCTTTCAACCCAGTAGTGCCATTCAATAAAATATCTACCCTTGTAAGAAGTACTGTTAAAGATTTTACGACAAACCTGCTATGAATTGAGAAGCGTGCCACTGCAAGTATATTTATCTAAAATCATGTGGTGTACAGCTGTTATTTGCTGGCAACACACTTACAGTGGCTGGAGTATCCCATGATTAAGCTGAATTATAATGTCCTTTCCAGTTTACAGAAGGCTTTTTCTTTCTTTTTTAAAAATCTACCATCCTTCTTCAGAGTTGTCACATGTACTTACAGTAATTTATTTGGTACAAACAATTTTTTCCATTAAACAACATCAACTCCTATATTAATTGGCACACAGCACTACAGGGTTTTCTTAGAAAATGCAGAAGAAATTATCTTTCTGCTATAAGCAGAGACATACATGTGCAGTGGGGAACTCTAATTCTGAATTCTCAAGGACTGGAATAAACTCAGTAGGACTATCTGTTCTGTCATGCCAACAGGTTCTCCACAGGCTCGACCACCCTCATAGCAGAAGTGTGGCACATCCCAAAACCCTACATTGTTTTCCATCAAAGCAACTTTTAAGAAGGGTTGGCAAGGGCTGAGATTTCCAAATGCAACCAGTGACTCAAAGGCAGCAGCCGAATGAGGCACTGTAAGAAACCAAGTCCACCTTGAGAATCTCCCGAAGGTGGGTAAAGCTGAAGCCCCCCTGTTCCCTCAACCCACGCAGACTAGGACTAAATTTAGGATAAAAGACAAGCTGTACTTCTTTGCTTTGCCTGAATTTCTAAATTCATTTGACTGTTGAAAGTTGAATGGTTATGGTTATTCAAATATAAATTTGAAGACTATGTCACAGATTATTAACAAGTTACAGCCTTGTAAACTACACAGCTGCATCAGTCAGTGACTGCTAATATCTTTTTTAAAAGCACTGTCTTACATAAAAAACCCCAAAGGTCTTGCTTGCTGTCACAATGATTTATCTGCTCAGCAGCATTCAGGGTGCTGTTACCTTTTGCAGAGATCTTTTTACTGCAGTGTTTGGTCCAGGGAATCCAACTTCTCCCTCTCATAAGTCTTACTTATGAGAATTATAAGAATAAAAAAGGGCACATGAAACTGTCTTAGACTGCTTGATGTTAATATCTTAAAACCATTTACAAGTTGATCAAACTGGAACAGCCTTTAGCATATGAAATTGTATTAAGTGCCATAACAATTTATTTTCTTTTTTTACAATCAATACCATCATAATTAATCTGTACAACTGAAGATAAAAGAAGATGTATATTGAACATGATGGTGAATAAATATAGAATGTTAATAAAATTTAGGCAGACTGCAATTTCAGTAAATTGGACAGAAAAATGAAACTGATCTGTCCATTAAATTTAAGATGTGTCCACTCCAAATCCTTATTTAATTCCCTGAAGTTACACAAATGAGAGTACACAGATCTGGCTAATAGACAAGGAAAGAAATACATTCAGAAACCTCAGACAGCATGTATATGAGGTCAGCAGCAGGCTTTTTTTTCTTTTTAATGTAGCTGTCTTCTTAGGCTGAACATAGGAAAAGGAAATAATTTCTCAGCAGACACAAGCTGTGTGCTGCAGTGCACAGTCTTTGGCAAAGACAGTGTGCATACAAAGCCTGCATTACTGCACACTACTGCTCATAGAGACAACCGATGAAATTCCTTCCTCAGCAGTTTAAAGTAGTATGTAGAAAGAGAACAGGTTTTTGAAATGAGTGGAGTTGAAAACTTGACATTAAGATGCATGAGGATGTGCTAGAAAAACACTAGTCTCTCTCTTTCACAGTCTTCTCTGATTTGTCATTTAATTTTAATCACACTCTGCATTTGAAGATTCTCAGCTAAGCCAGTTAAGTGACTGCATATATAGCACCAGCAGATCAAACGAATGAAGTAAAATGTGCTAGCTTAAACAGCTGCAGTTGCAAGCACATTTTATTTAATATGTAGCCTACACTGGCATATGAGTACAAACTCTTAAGATAGCAGCACAGCAAATGCTTGAAGGTCTCTACAGTAGAAAGTCCTACAGTAAAGAAAGACCTCTACAGTACAAGTGGGTTTGGGAATTCTTGTATTCAAGAATAATTAACAATTCAGGAGTCCATTTCTGATTAAAAATGCACATCCTCTCCTTTATCAATAATTCCTGAGAAGGACATTACTGCATTTAGAGAATTATGTTTTATAAGTAAATTAACTGTAGCTGTTTAACATGCATAGTAGAGGTATACTCAGTTCAGCTCAGGAAATCTGTGAATTTCCTAAAATTCCAGGAAAGTATGTCTTCTGAGATGAACAGTAACCTATTTGCAAAAGCCTATTATTTCTGAAGCTAATTAAAATCCCAAAGAAAGTAATCAGTCTTCAGATTTTTACGAGGTGTCCTTTTCCACAGATATGCTTACATCCCTAGCCTCAGTTCCTAATTTTATGAGGCTTCAGTAAACCCATTCGAGTCTTTATAGATGTGGATGTTTTTATTTTCTCAGATAGCACAAGAAGATCTCTGTCCATTGGCTGCTACAGTTGCTAGATTTTCATTTAAGTGAGCTATCCACCCTGATCTTGATTGCTTTTCACATACCTCATTCTTAAGCCTTTTCATTGCTGCTTCTTCGCTGCTTTCTTGTTCCTTATGAGAGCACTCACACACTGAAGTTTTTCTGACATGACAACAGCTTCCCCTTTGATGTCCAAGCTAGCTTACTTTCCAACTTCTGCTTCTACTTCATGAATATATCGGTTGCTCAATCCAAGGGCCATAATTAAGACAAAGGTATTCTACCAAACCATAAATAAGACAAAGGTACTCTAACAAATAAGTTTTCAAAAAATGTCTATAAAAAATTTTGTAAAACCAAAATCTTGAAAGTTAGTCTTATCTTCCAACAGAATTAAAATTTTTCAAATACATTTCAGAAAAGCAAAAGAAAAAAATGAATTTTTAGAATCTGATGGCATTTTCTAACCTTTGAATTTAATCTCCTGGAATAGAAGATCAGAAAAGCTGAAAGCTGGCTGCATATTCCTCTCAGAGATAAAATTACAGGAGAGATAAAACCAAAAATTATGAAATTACATTTACATATAGTTTTGATGCACTTCTGGATTATGCGAGGGAGTAATTGGGATCAACTGGGACAAACAGTAAGATCAGAAGAACCATGTGAGAGAGCTTTCCTAACTTCCGTGAGATCATACTAGAGGTCAAACTGGTCACAAGTTTTAAATCCACATGATTTACTCTGTGACAAGATAGCCCTGAGTCCCACGGAAGAATATCATACTGGAAAAAATGTGCTCTACATAGGAATCAGACAAGACTAATACACTACTAAAGCCAAAACTCAGCAAATTAAAGTCTGAAAAAGAATTTTCCGTATCACTACAAAAGCTACCTCCATTGTGGAAAATTTTATGATTAAGTGAACTATCAATGGTGAACCAAAATTGCAAAAGAATGGAGTTTTTGTACAAGTTGTTTTAAAGTGAAATCTCCAGATGTGACCACCAGGAAAATATACTTTGTTAGGAGCTAGTAAAAGATGATAACTCATGTTTCCAGACACATGCAAAACCACCTGTAGCCAGTTCTGACTAAAGTGTGGTTTTAGTGTGAAATTGTATTACTGAAAGACCCACAAGCAAACGCTCCGCCTAGGAACATGAAATACGTCCCCCTTCAAGCAGGTTAGCAGAAAATCAGTGCGAAATTTTCAGTGGCTCCCATGAAAGTCTAGTTGAGAAAGACATCTCCAGATCTCTACTATTCATTTAACTTTCTGCAGCTGCCAGGTAATGCACTTATGTGAGTTAGTATTTAACTTAAACGTGCCACAATGTAATAACATCTGTGTCATGGTTTAAGCCCAGCCAGTAACTCGGAACCACGCAGCTGCTCGCTCACTCCCCCGTGTTTTGCTCCCCCTGCTCCCGGAAGGATGGGGAGGAGAATCAGAGGAATGTAACTCCCATGGGTTGAGATAACAGCACTCCAGTAACTAAGGTATAATACAAACCACTACTGCTACCACCAATAATAATAATGATAAGGGAAATAACAAGGGGAGAGGACACAACCGCTCACCACCTGCCGACCGATACCCAGCCCGACCCGAGCAGCGATCTGGGCCTTCCGGGTAACTCCCCCCAGTTTATATACTGGGCATGACATCCTGTGGTATGGAATAGCCCTTTGGCCAGTTTGAGTCAGGTGTCCTGTCTCTGCTTCCTCCCAGCTTCCCCTCCTCCCTGGCAGAGCATGAGACTGAGAAAGTCCTTGGTCAGAGTAACATTACTGAGCAACAACTAAAAACATCGGTGTTATCAGTGTTGTTCCCAGACTGAAAGTCAAAACCACAGCACTGCACCAGACACCAGAAAGGAGAAAAAT